>NC_092877.1:165102499-165379999 GCF_028372415.1 Notamacropus eugenii | reverse complement strand
CACACACCTTGACCCTTAACCACAAAATAAAAAGAAAGAGAAAGAAATTGGGCATTGCTTTTAAAACAGGGTTCCACAATAGAAGAACAAAAGGCAGCAAGCTCTTGTTCCCCTACCATTTAGCTCCCTCAGTAGGTAATTCTGTACATTATTGTTTTTAATACTAGTGTCTTCCCTCTAAAATTATCCCCAAATATCCTGTCTATATAGTGTTTACTTGTAGTTGCTTACATGTTGTCTCATTTGTTAGACTGTGAACTTCTTGAGAGTAGGGACTTTTTGCCTTTCTTTGTATCTCGATTGCATCACAGATGCCTAGCACATAGTAGGTGCTTATGCAAAGTAGGTATTTTCTTCACACAATGCAGTCAGACAAATTTTGATGTCTTGTAGATCCAATGAAATGATCGTGTCTGAAACTGCTGAGAAATAACAGGAAGTAACTCACTGTTATACAACTCTTTATGATGCAGGTAGCACAGGTATTATTATCCCCATTTTATGTTGGAAGAAACTGAGATTCACTCTGAAGAAGTTTACCTCATATCATACAGCTAGCATCAGAACTGAGATTTGCCTCTTCTGATGTATGGTCTAGCATTCCTTCTACTTGCTGATTCTCATAGTTTGCAGTGAAACATTTATCTCCTTCTTCATGGTCTAATGCCCAGGTATTGTTTTAAACCTTTACTTGGCTGCATGTATATGAAGAAATGAAGCTGGTTTCTTTTAGCTTACCTTGAAAGTTCACTCTGTTTAATGTATGCTCAAAATAATTTCTGCTCTGAGAATTCTAATATCTTCTCTTGAAGGTAGTAAAACCCATTTATGTGATTTGAAAAGTCTGCCCTTAAAGACACTTCAGCTTCTTCAGATTATTTCAGTGATTGAAATTATTACACAACCCAAAATGTGTAGAGAATGTTTCAAGAACTCAACTGGAGAAAGAGGGAAGAGACCATTTTTCCATTCAACCATGTCAGGAAAACACTTGGAATTGACTTTAGAATTTATTTGGCCATATGCTAATTTGCCAGCAAGATTTGACACCAGCAGAGCAATTATGTTAAAAATCAAAGTTCTGTTGTTATTATTATTAACTAGTCTAAAATAGAAAGTTTTTAAAACCTTAGTTGTAGGAAGCAAGGAGCAAATCGATACAATTTAATTAAACATGAATATTCTAAGCACCTACTTACTATGTAGAAGGTATTTTGTTATATGCTAAAGATTCAAAGACAAAACACACATAAAAAACCTATTCCGGGTTGCTAGGAATTTAAAAGAATATGATACAAGATACTATGTGATAGGGCCCAAATAGAAATATGAAGAAATGTACTAAGAAATTTTGAGACAAGAGGGATAATTTTCAGCTAGTAGGTTCAGAGAAATGGTTATTGGAGGAGGTAACTCCTGAGTTGAGCCTTGAAGGAGAAGAAAAATTTTAGCAGGCTTGGAAGAAGAATGAGTAAATCCCAGGCACAGACTGTGAAAAGGCAAAGAGGTGAGAGTATAAGATGAGACTGGGGACTAGGAAGTAGGTAATTTTGGCTAAAGAAAGGGATGCCTTCCCAATGAAAGGGAATGTTGTGAAATCAGTCTAGCAAGGTAGATAGAACCCTGATTGTGAGGCTGTTGAGGAGCTGGTATTTCCAGTGAAGGTTTTTGTTCAAGGGAGTAATATGGTCAGTCATGTACATTAGGAATCTTATTGTCGTAATTGTGTGTGAAGAGGCAGGAGAGATCAAAGCCAGGGAGATTAGTAGGTTGTCACAATAGTCCCAGAAGCAACTAGATGGTGCAATGGATAAAGCACTGGACTTGGAATCAGAAATACTCATCTTCTTGAGTTCAAATCTGGTCTTAGAGGCTTACTTAGCTGTATGACCCTGGGTAAGTCACTTAGCCCTGTTTGCCTGAATTTTCTCATCTGTGAAATGAGCTGGAAAAGGAGAGGGTGAACCACTTCAATATCGTTGCCAAGAAAAAGCCCAAAAATGGGGTCATGAAGAATCAAAAATGACTGAAATGACACAGCAACATAATAGTCCAAGTAAGAAGTAATGAGGACCTGAACTACGGTAACAGCCATGAGAGTAGAGAGGAAGGATGGTTGGTACCTGAATCAGGATAATTATCGACTAAGTTAAACATACTGTAAATTTTCCTGAGAACCTAAGGTGATAAGATTGTGGATTATGTCCAAGAACAGGATGTTTGTATGTTTATATTTTTTAAGAAGTCTGCATAAAGCCTTATGAGGGGGAATGTTTTATTCTTTGGATTTGCATCCCTAGAAACCAGCACAGTATCTGGCACATAATAGAAGCTTAATAAATGCTTGATCCTTGAGTGGCTATATGATATGCAGGCAAAACCAATGCCAGCAATTTGTGCACTCTAGACATTATTTGAAAATTACTCTTCCCTACATCTGAAAAGTGAGCCTCCTGTCTCCCCAAGATTCTTTAAATCTTCACTGTGACACCTCTGACTTGACAGCCTTCAAATAAATACCTATTCTTGGGGACAGTGGAACAGTCTGGCATCAAATGGATGTGTGTTTATAAAAGATAATGAATGAATGTGGAGGCACACACATCCAAATGTACTCTATGCAACAAGGTACTCCCATTCCTGTCTCTACATGGGGGTACTATATACATACAGAGAGATATAAACATAAACATAGACACATTTGGAGGGCTCAAAATTCATAGGTATAAATGTACTATATATTTGTGTGTGTGTTTAACTGCATATTTGAATATATATGAATGTACATGTACACATATGTTTATATATAAATATATATATATATCTGAAGTTTAGGTTTCTGTGTATATACATACACACAGGTGCAATGATAGATATGTAGATGTATTTGTATGTGTGTGTGTATATATGTGTGTGTGTATTTATGTGAACATGTATGTGCATGCACATGTTTTTGTGTGCATGCCCTCTAAATTTCAAGACCCTACAGTTTTACATAATGATATTTTCACCTACATTGAAATTGGCAACCTAGACTTCAGAGAGAAAGTGATAATTACTTCTTTCCAACTCTGTAGAAAAGTGTTCCCTCCCTACCTGTAGTCCCCAAGCACATACTTGCTTATCTTCCAACATAGTCCAGAATACTCTAGATTTAACTATAGCATTTGAATTTCTAGTTTATTATGACTACCTATGGTCCAAATGAAGTATAGGATTGAAACAATGATCCAAGTGGCTCAAGGGAATTCCAGATATCTGAATAGCTTATACAAAAATATGTCAGGAACTCTGGTTTATCTGGGTAATTGTCATATCCAAAACAGTGTGAATGAGTTATTCTCACCTGGTCACCCTTGAGACATTTCTTGAAAGAAAGAAAAGAATAGATTCATTCAGAAACAGATCTTTTGCCTTCTAATAATTCTAATGAAATTCATATATCTAAAACAGTCATAGCTAAGATAGATAGATAGATAGATAGATAGATAGATAGATAGATAGATAGATAGATAGATAGGTGGGTGGATTGTAGGCAGATAGATGGTAGGTAGATAGTTAATGGGGGCATCTGAGTGATACAGGGGATAGAATGCTGAGCTCATCTTCCTGAGTTCAAATCCTGTCTCAGAGACCTAATAGCTGTGTGACCTTCTGTGCTTCAAATCCTCATCTGTAAAATGAGCTGGAGAAGGAAATGGCAAACCATTTCAGTGTCTCTGCCAGAAATATCCCCAAATGGAGTCACTAAGAATTGGAAAATGACTGAAAAACAACAAAGATAGATAGTAGGTAGTAGATGGATAGATAGATGGATAGATAAATAGATGGATGGATAGATAGATCGATTACCCTTCACAAAATCCACAAAAGGCTGTCTTTATGTGACCTCCAGTAATAGCATGTTTAGTATTATGAATTGCAAGAATATCCTGAGTGTAAGAACTGCCCAGGGAAATACTGACAGGTGATCCTTTGCATATGCTTCTCAGAGACATGAAGTGCTTTTAGTGCCTGGTATTCCTCCCAAAATGTGTTTTAGCTCAAAATACAGAGCTAGCCAGAGTGGGTTAAGAGGTAAATAACTGATTTCAGAAACACCTTGAACTTCCCTCTTATTTGTTTATTCATGACTGTGAGAACTAGTCAAGGTCCCCGGAGCTTAGTTGAGCATGTGCCTTAGACAACACACCTGATATATTTCCTCTTGAAAGCTTTGAGATTTTCTGTTGTGATGATCCTTCATGTTCTGCCACTCTGAAGTCTTCCTCTTTGAGTCATCCATATGTAGAGTCAAATAAATAATTCTCCAAAGCCTCTCTCTGTCAAGTGATTTTTATTTTACTGTCTTCTTTTGCTGAAATGAAGTAAAAATGAAGATAGACACTTTTCAAGGCAAGATAGAGCCAGAAAAGGGGCCCAGTTATATCTCTAGCTCCCCAAATTTAGAAGACACAAATGTTTACATGTTCCCCTTCAGCAGCATAAAAACTAGAATTGTAATTAATTGCTCTGAAATTTGTCTTAAATATGTCTGTATACATTTCGTATTGTGAATAACAAAGCTGTTTAGAGACATCTCCTTTGCTGCTTACCCTGGGCACCAAGATTGCTAGTTATCAATTTCTGTGTGACAAGATATTATATGGATTCATAGAATTCTTATTGATGTGTGTATGGATACTATAAACAAAGGTAAAGATACTTATTAAGTGTGCATGGCTATCTTTTGATAGGAGAAAGAAAGGAACAGGTATGAGAAAATATGTGATGGTGAAAATGAATGTTTTAGGATTTGAATTACCAATGAAATGAGTGAAAACTGATAAAAAATTAACAAGCTTTATAATGTTTAAAATTAAGCCCAAGGATGACATTGCTGAATTGGGATTCTATTTTTTAAATTATATTTTATTTATTTGAATAGTTATTTTATTTTTTAAAAAATTATGCTATTGTCCATTTTGATGTCTATTTTATGGTTGAAATCTAAGCACTTGATTCCTTTTTTTTTTCATTTTAAAGTACAGGGATCACTGTAGTAGCATCATGAATGAACCAGAGTATGACAGAGTAAAAGGAATATAGAACTGAAAGCCAGGAGAGACATGGGTTGGAACCATAGCTCAGATAACTAAGTAACCATGTGATTCGAGCAAGTCACCTAATTTCCAGAAACTTCATTTTCTGAAGGATGGGTTTCATGTAGGAGGTGCCACCTGAAGTAAGCCTTGCAGGTCAAGCTATTATTTTTTTTTCTGGATAAATGAGAGTGTGGGGTGCTTTTCCAGGCACAAGTAATAATGTCTTGAAAAGAGAAAGGGAGACAGGGGATGGAACATTATTCACTCAGTAAGCATTTGTTAAATATCTATCATGTGCCAGGGATTATGCTGAATTATAAGAGAAAACAAATCTCCACAGAACTTACATTCTACTAGGAAGAAACAATGTAAATGATAAGCAAACACATACAAAAGGATGAGGGCATTTAACTACAGAGAGCATCCAAAAAGCCTTTAGGAGGTAGCATCTTAGTTAAGCCTTGAAGCAAATTCAAGGAATTCTCATATGCTAGAAGTGATATCTGAGAAAGTCTGTGCAAAGTCAGAGTTAAAATGGAATGATATATATATGGAAGAGGGAATAACCCCATTGACTTGAACATGAACAGCAAGAAGAACATGCTATGAAAGGCTTTGAATGTTAAAGAAAAGAGTTCATATTTTTCCTAGAGGTAATAAAGAGCTATCAACCCTTCTTGGATAGGGCAATGGGTGTTATCCCTGGAGAGATTTGCATGGAGATTAATTAGGAGAATATTGCAACAGTCTAGTCTGCAAAAGGAGTTGGTAATAATCTGAGTTATGGTGGTAGCTTTGTGAATCAAGAAAAAGGGGACGGATGGATCAATGGATAATATGCTCTAAGTTTGAATTGACAAGACTTAGTGATGGATTGTCTATAGGGAATGATGGAAAGGGAAGAATAGAAAATGATACTGAGGTTGTAAACCTGAATGATTGGAAAGGTTATGGGGTTTTCTGCAGAACTTAGAGAAGTTGGGAACTGTGGAGGGTTTATGAGAGAATAGAAAAGGTGTGTTCAGTTTAAGGTTCTTGCACTGCATCCCCACTTGAAAATATCAATGGGTAATTGGTGATGCAGGGCTGGAGCTCAGAAGAGAGACTAGAGATGAATATATAGGTATAGAATTAATCTGCTTAGAGATGATTATTAAGCCAATGGAATCTACTAAACTGAGTGATGAGGATGAGAAAGGAATGGAGAGAAGAGGGAGGAAGACAGAAAAAAGAAAAAAGGTCCATGACATCCACTCATAGTGGATGGCCAAAGGATAATAATCCGACAAAACAAATTGAAATTGAGCACACATATGAGTAGGAGAAAAACAAGGAAGAGTGTCACAAAGCAAATAAAAGAATATCCAGGTGGAGAGGTGATCAGTGATGTCAAATACTACAGAGATCCAGAACGAGGGATAAGAAGAAGCTAGTGAATTGGCCATTTGTAAGATCATTAGTAACCATGGAGAAAACAGTTTTGATTGAGTGGGAATGATTCAGGTTTAATGTTTGACAAGGCAAGAGTAGCCATAGGATATGAGATAAGGGATCTGTAAGTTTTGTTTCATCATAGCGTTCAGTTAGATTGGCGATTTGTAGGATTAAGATTGGAAAGAGATGAAAGTGAAGTCAGAGTATGGGTGATGACCTGGGAGAACAGTAAGGAATGGAAAGACTGTTTAAGAGGAGTGAGGTATATGAGGACATGGATACATGAAAGATTGAGGTCAGAGAGAGGAATTTCTGATCATTAAAGTAATATATTTATTGGTGACAATGAGATCAAAGGTATGGCTATCCTTGTATGTGACTGAAGTAGAAGTCATTGGAATTGGAAAAGCTCATTAATTAGGAACTCAGAAAGTCTGAAGCAGTTCCTAGCATAAAGGAAGGAGTTTGTATAGAAGAACTAGGAACTAAATTCCTTAAGACTAGAAGAAGAATGCTCTGGGGGCAAGTAGATAATTGCCTCGAGGCTCTGAATAGGGTCATGCATCTGAAAGCAGCTGACCACAAATGAGGAGAGAATGTCGGAGAGATTCTGGAAGTAAAAACATATGCTGGGTCTGATTTTTCTCCTTCCCTGGTATTTAAAGGAGAACTAATAGCCCTCAGCCATTCACAGGACATTTGAGGGTGCAAGGTACCACACCTGCCACTTCCTTTCCTACAAATGCTGATGACAGGGAATCGTAGGTTGCTTAAGCAGAAACAATCCCCATCACCTGCTCCTGCTCTTCATTTCCCTTATGCCCATTAACTTCTTCATTTACTTGGCCAAATCCCTTCCAAGACACCAGGTATCTCTGCCCTCTGGAACACTTTCATTGTTTAAAAAACAAAACCAAAAACATTCCTTCATGGTTAACCTCGTTCTCATGCTTTCTTTCCTTTTTTTTTTTTTTTTTTGGTATATGTGAAGACTTAACTTAATCCTGAACTACTGAAATACCCTGCTGGTTGATTACCCTGACCCAAGACTCTTCTTGGGGCAGCTAGGTGGTGCAGTGGATAGAGCACCATTGCTGGAATTAGGAGGACCTGAATTCAAATTTCACTTCAGATGCTTGACACTCACAAGCTGTGTGACCTTGGGCAAGTCACTTAACTCCAATTGCCTCATCCTGGGTCATCTCCAGTCATCCTGATGACTATCTGGTCACTGGATTCAGATGGCTCTGGAGGAGCTCTGAGGCTGGTGACCTGCACAGCCCTCCCTCACTCAAAAAAAAAAAAAAATGTCAAGTGCAAGTCATGTCATTATTTCTCTGATGGCATGGTCTTCTTCAGCAATGAAGGATGAACACACCATCTTCCACTAAGCTGTCAAGATGATCTTCCTAAAGTGCAGATGTGACCCCTCCACAATCAAACATAAAATATTCTGTTTTGAGTTCAAACAAGTGGAACTGGTCTCCTTTCTTTTCCTCAAACAAAGTACTTTATCTCTCCCTGCTACAAGCATTTCCACTGGCTGTACCCTATCCCTAGAATGTTGTTTTTCTGCATCTCTGTCTCCTGGTTTTTCCAACTTCCTAGGAGGCCTTTCCTGATCCCCCTGAATTTTAGCACCTTCCTTTGTTGTGTAATGCCATTTTATTTTTTATAGCTGGCATGTACATATCTGTTTGCAGACTGTCTCCCCCATTAAACTGTGATCACCTTCAAAGTGGTGGCTTTTACCTTTATTTGTTTCCCTAGTGCTTAGCACAGTGTCTGGCACATAATAAGAGCTTAGTGAATGTTTATTAACTGACCGAGTTCAGATGATGGTTGTATCACTGGCTACTCTTTCCTGTACTGGATATAGCTTCACTCTTTCTTCTTGACACCCCAGAGCAGGAGGAAGAGAAGGAGGAGGCACATCTTCTTTCTGGGGAAAGGCTGTTAGGCCAGTTTTCAAGGATTATAGTATATGAATAGGATGAAGATAAAGACATTTAACCTCTTTTGGCTTTAATTTCCTCCTCTTTAAAATTAGAAAGTAGGTCTAGACAGCATGTGAAAGTAGTTTGGAACCATGTGTTAAATGCCAGGTTTTACCCAAGAGGAAATAGCCAGTGAAGCTGTTACAGAAGCTACTCAGATACATTTTATAAATACAGAAATCCAGGTTAAGCTATCATTTGCACCTGTGAATATAACAATCCAAGGTAAATTAGACAACAGTGTATACCAAAAATGGCATAAGGACCTTGGGCTTTAAGTGATCAAACCTTGCAGATTCGTCATCTTCATTAGTTGTTTCTTTCTTACCATCTTTTGTTCCCTCTGGGGGAAGAGACTGGCCATTTTCTATGCCTTAGAGTTGAGGTCAGGGAACTATAATGTTGAGGTTAGGGGTGCTTGAGACAGCAAAACACCGACACCCTGGGTCCTGCCCAAATGAATTTGACTCGTTTTCTTACAGCCAAAGGAAAATAAAATTTATTAAAGATTCACCATCTTTAAGAAGCCTCACCATTTGTGACACTTGTATTAACATGTGGTCCAGATAGAATCTGAGCTAGATTGAATCTGAGCACCTTCATGGAGGCAAGATGAAACTCATATACAGAAAGACTGTGGGAGGCATCTGGGGATGGTCAAGTAGTCTGGGGTAATGGGAGGAGCGGTTTAGGGAGGATCTCAAGGAGGAGTCCAAGTAGGATATTAATGGGACTGGGGTGACTAAAGGTCAGAATCAAGAGGGTAGGATTCTGATGTGATCAAAGGTGGGAAATTACTGGAGGCAATCAGAAGATAACAGACCATGGAAGGCTGGAATGGGAAGCAGGTGGAGCAAACCAGAGGTGGCAGACAATGGAGGGCCTGGCTAGGTTAAGTGTAAGAGATTTGGGTATGAAAAGCCAGATTAAGTGGGAAGATTCAAGGGGAGTTCAAGGAGGTTCCCAGAGTCTGTTCTCCATCATTTGGAGGTGGTTCTGAGACCACAAGTGAACATTGTCTGATCCATGATGAAAATTGTTAAAAATCTGAAGTTGTTACTTTTGACTTTTAAAAATTGGTACTTTTGTGCAGTCAAATGAGGTCTTTATTAGCTATTTTTAATTTTATTGTCAAGTCAGCTGGTGGCTATATTTGCAATGATACATGTGGCTTTTCATTGTTTAGGTTTTTACTTTTAGTTTTATGTGACCCACAATTGATTTTTCCTTATTGCTGAAAGGCCCACAATTTTTTTAAAGTAGCCAACTTTTGCTCTACACTAAGATAGAAAGTTTATAACTGCATTACTATTCCCCAGCTCTAAAGAGCCGACCAATTTAACCCTTTCTGAATATGTTACGTCATTTCCAAATGATGTTCTGATAGTAATGTAAATATTTCATGGTAAGCTGTTACATTTTAAAGTGTTTATGGGTCTCAATATTTAATTCTAAATTCTGTGTATAGAAAACTTAATCCAAATCAAAGTTGACTGATTATGTTTTCACTCTTCAGCTAAAACAGTTACTCGAACGTTTTAATAGCATATCGTGTGTTGTGGATGATGATGATGTTAATTTAAGTGGTTGAGGCTTAGCTACATTTTCAAAGGCAGGTTAGTTATGTCACTGTGAAAGAGCAAGATCTATTTTTTTAATAAAGATGGACAAATCTTAAATTGGAAAATTAATTATTTCTCCTGACGTAAAAATAATTTTTTAAAAAACCACTATCATTCTTCCACTTGCTTATGGCTTTAAGACCCCAGAGTCTTTGTTGGATCCTGGATTTTTCTCCCTAACACCTCATACCCCTCCTCCCCAATCTAATTGCTAACTTCCGTTGATAAGACTTAAGGAATTTTATCTCTTAGTCAAGGCCTTCCTTTCCCTTTCCACTGCTACTATTTTGGACTGGGCCCTCCTTATGTCTCAATTAAAGTATTCTATTGCACTCCTATTTAATCTCCATACATATTCCTCCATTCTATCCTGCATATAAAATTTGACTAAAGACAGAGAAATCACCTTGCTAGCATAGAAGAAGAATCAGCATAAGATAATACTAGAAAAATTAATAGAGGAAATGCAATCAAGGTAAAAGTGGTAGTCTACAGGTCATTGGAAAGTACTTGACATTGGTGTTTCTGGACAGTGGTAGTGAAGGAAGCCAGATATCAAGGGATTAAGGAGTAAGAGGGTTGTGAAGTAGAAAACCTCTATGAGAAAGAGAGGCTAAAAGGAAAAAAGCAATTTAAGAAGATAGTACTCAACTTTTAATAAGTGATAACTGTAATTGAATTAAATTGAGGAAATAGGGTCAAGGGAAGACTTTTTTTGAGAGATAATACCTGAAAGAGGTTTGTAAGCATAAAGGAAAGAGCCATTGTAGAGTGAGGAGAAAAAGGAGGCGAAGGGGAAGGGGAAGAGGAGGGGAAAGGGAAGAGAAATGAAAGAAGAAGAAGAGGAAGAAGAAAAGGAAGAAAAAGAAGAAAAAGGAGAAATAATAGTAATAATAATTGGAGAAGCACAAGGTGGCAGGAGACAAAAGTTTATGACATCAAGGGCACAGGCAGGTTGACCTTGGAAAGAATGAGGGACATATTTGTCAGAGACAGGCATAAATGCTTCCATGTCATTATGCATCTCTAAATAACAGCTTTATTTGTCAATCAAAATTGTTATTTTTCAACCAATATGATGTCATTTCCTAGCATAAGAATGGCTTTTGATGTTATCCTACAAAGGAGATATGAATATGTATAACACCAAGAATATGAAAAATTGAAATAGCATTAATAGCAATAGTATCACATGTCATTTTAAATGGACATTTTTTTCCCCCAAAGTAATGCATCTAAATTACCCACATGTATTCCATTTTACTTGGGATCATACCATCAACACAACCATCAGGAGGAGAGCACAAGCAACTGTAGTTCACAAAGAATGTTGTCACAGTTGGGTGCCCATAGAACTGTCAGAAGACTGGAAGTCAAAGGCGAAATGCATCCAGGTAGAGTGTCTGAAGAACTCATAATCCTTGTACCCCAATTAACTCTAAACTTGCCAAACAATTTACCTTTCCTCAAGCATATGCTCATAGAATTGAGTGTCCAGTGGAATGTCTCTACCACCCACCTTTACCTCTTCCTTTCCCTCTCAGTCTCTCTCCAATCACCTATCTCTCCTTCCCCAAAAATGTATTATTGAACTCTTAAGTTAAATGTGGGTCCAGTACAACTGCCATTTATGTCTTCTTCCTTCTTTCTTTCTTTCATTGTAACTGTATTGTATCCCCAAGTGAAATGTTAGCTTCTTGAGGGCAAGCTATGCTTTATTTTTGCATCTTTCCCTCCAGAGCCTAGCACAGTACTGAGCACATAGTAGGCACTTAGTAAATGCTTATTGAAAGGGGGAGAGATGGGGGCAGCTGCAGTCAGGAGGACCTGAGTTCAAAACCAACCTCAATCACTTACTAGGTATGTGATGTTGGGCAATCACTTAACCCTGATTGCCAAGAAAAAGAAAAAAGAAGGGATAAAGGGGTGGAGAAAGAGGAGTAAAGAGATGACATTCAAAAGCAGTGAGGTAAGACGGGAACAGTATTGACTTGGAGTCTGAAAATCTGTGTGTGTACTTGAGCAAATTATTTCTTCTCTTAGTCTTCTAATCACTTAAAAGAAAAAATACAATTTGATTGTCTTTGAGTTCATTGGCATAAGGAACTCCCCTACTGGTGGAGATAGGCACTTTTTCTAAAGCTTAGTTTTAGAAATACCTGGGGGGCTATTAGGATAAGTCACTTATCCAGGGTCACAAAGTCAACATATGTTAGAGGCAAAACTTGAAATCAGGTCTTTCTGCAAGGCTGGCTTTCTATCCTCTATGGAACAATGCCATCAGTAATATGAGAATGGTAATAGCTATATTGTTTACTAATATTTGCACAATAATATTTGTAATATTAATATTTGCATATGCTTTTTATGAGGAACAGATTATATAATGTCTATAAGGTGCTTTGTAACTCTAAAGTGCTTTATAAATGCTGGCTATCATTTTCATTTAGTCTCTCTGTAATAGACAGTGAGAAACAAATAGCCTCCTTCCTGCTTTAGATTATCTCAGACTATGAGAGTGGGAAAGGCATCACCGTGTTAGCTGGAGGAAATGGACATATCTAGGCACTGACTTGGGAGTTTGTGAAATATACACAGTGGAAAGGAGTAAGTGTTAATATAGGAGTGACTGAAAGCCCAGAAATATTTCTCATGTGGGTTGAGACACCTCACCACCTCAGGGCCTGAAAGTCATCATCTCTGCTTCTTTGGGCCTGGGCCTGAGTATCACCTCAGTCCTTAGCTCTTGATCTGAGTAACTCCATGTATCAGCAGGGACCGTAGCATATACAGGAGAGTCTGCTAGATCTGCTTTTCTAAAAGGAAAGCAACTTTTGAGGGGTCAACAATCTACTTTAATCAAGCACATAGATCATTCATATATCAGGGGGAAAAGTCAGCAACCTGAACTTCAGGGAAAATACAAACAGAAATTATAAACAGAAAGACCAACAGACAGGGCTTCCAACTGTCTGACCATAATCAATACATATATCACAGCTCAACAGACAGATCCACCTGTCTGACCATTATATACATACATAGTTACCAGAGAGAGAAGCACCAACATCTGGGTTTTCAAAGCCGGGCTGGGGGTGGGGTGGGGGTGGGGGGCTCCTTAGCAGCTACCCAGTCTCATATGGCCAAACAAACATTTCCAGTGAGTAAGCCCCAGAACAAAACCTCACCTCAGTGTATATGTACACTTTTCAGAGCCAGAGGGCATCACAACCCTTGAAACCAGTGCCTCATTAGAAATTAACAAAAGATGTGGGATTTCCTCTGAAACAAATCTCCCATAATCAAACTTCCCTTTATGAGAAGACCCAGTAATGGGTGGGGAAGATCTTTAACTCTTATTATTAACTTTACACCCCAGCATCTTGACCATCAAAGTGCATCATTCCAACATGACTCTCTGTCAGCTTTTGATGGTGTCTTTTCCCTGTCATCCCTACGAGGTCACTTCTCAGCCTATACAGGTACCTTCAAATTCAATGCCATGGGCACTTGGGGACCTTAGCTAGTTTATCCTCCTGGAGGTAGGCATTTTTTCAGTCCTAAGTGTCCATGGAAAAGGTGAGTTACATAGAGATTAGGGATAAAGAGTAAGAAAGTATAGAGCATAACTTTGAGTATGGGTGTGAAAGAAACTTGGGATAGATATGATGGTGTGGAGACACAGTAGCACTTTGGGAGTTCCTTGATTACAGCATTTGATCTTGAGTTTTTTTGTTTTTTTATTTCTATTTTTTTTTAAATAATAATAATAATGAGGACAGATTAGAGTCAGGAACTCAGCTGACCTCTCTCAACATTTCCCTCCAGACAACTTTAAAATAATGCCTCGTTAGAATTCTGGAGTTGCAGAGCCGATAAAAACTCAGGGTAAGACATTTTTCCAGGCCAAGACAACTTGGAAGGTTAGTAAGAGAGGTCTGTGATATAGGGTGAAAGTGTGACCAGTGTGCACACAGTGGCAATACCAATAACAAGTCTTATAGGCAGCAGCAATTGCTGCAGCAGCAGCAGCAGCTTCTGGAGCTCTCATCCCAAAGAAAACAAGGGGATGAAACAACTGGTCAAAAAGAGACTACAGGGACCCTTTACCGTCACTGGCTACAGGATCCTATTGCATGTTCCATACACAGTTTTGTGTCACAGGTCCAGGGTACAGTTCCAGGGTGAAGAAAAGAGGAATAGAGACCTCAGTCACAGTTCCAGGGCAGAGAAGGGTGCTTGTGGTCACTTGCGAGGAAACAGGAACTCTGATCTCAGTTCCAAGGCAGAAAGGAGAACTAGGATTTGCAGCTGCAGGACAGCAAGGGATCTGGTCACAGTTTCAGGGCAAAGAGGAATGCTAGTACATGTTCCTTCTTAGATAAAGGACATAACACAGACCAGGAGAGCAGTGACCACACCTTTCCTTAGATCATACCTTCTTGGAAGCACCAAAAACTGGCAGCCCCCTGTAACTAGCCCTGAAAATAGCAGCACAAGAGGCCTGAAACTTGGGCCAATATCTCCTGCCCCCATCCAAGGAACAGTGTCCAAGTTTAACATGAAATTAAAAGAAAAAGTGGGATGGGGAAATGAGTGAGCAATAGTAACAAAAACCTGAACAAAAAGAGCTACTGCAGAAACAAGAAAGATGAAGATGCCAACTCAGAAGATGTCAGTAATAGCAAAATAGCTAAAAAGCAAAGCCTCAAAGAAAAAAAAGATAATTTATAAATATAAATTGGACACAAGCCTGACAAGACTTTCTGGAGGAGCTTAAAAAGAATTTTAAGAATCAAGAAAGGTAGAAGAAAAATTGGGAAAATAAATGAGAATGGTACAAGAAAATCATGAAAAGAGAGTCAACAGGCACAAAAAAATACTGGAGAAAATAACACCTTAAGAAACAGAATTGACCAAATGGTAAAAAAAATGCACAAAAATTCACTGGAGAAAATAATTCCTTAAAAAGAAGCAGCCAAATGGAAAAGGAGCTACAAAAACTCACTAAAGAAAATACTTCCTTAAAAATTGAATTTCGGCAACTAGAAACTAATGACAAACAATAAAACAAAACGTCAAAAGAATGAAAAAAATAACAGAAACTGTGAAATAACTCATTGGAAAAACAGTTGACCTAGAAAATAGATTGAGAAGAGATAATTTAAGAATAATTAGGTTACCTGAAAACCATGATTAAAACAAAAGAGCTTAGATATAATATTTTAAAAATTATAAAGAAAAACTGCACTGATATCCTAGAGCCTAGATAGTAAAATTAAAACAATCCACCAATCACCTCCTGAAAGAGATCCCAAAATGAAAACTCCCAGGAGTATTACATCCAAATCCCAGAGCTCACAGGTAAAGGAGAAAATATTGCAAGCAACCAGAACAAAACAATTCAAATATAATGGAATGATGGTTAAGAATAAATAAGATTTAGCAGTTTCCATATTAATGGAGTGGAGGGTTTGGAATTTGATATTCTGGAAGGCAAAAGAGCTAGTACTGCAATCAAAATCTCCTACCAGCAAAACTGAGCACAGTCTTTCACAAGAAAATGTCTATTTAACTTTCAAGAACCACTAATGAAAAGATCAAACCTGAAAAGAAAATTTGACATTCAAACACAGGATACAAGAGAAGCATAAAAAGGTAAACGTAAAGAGCAGCTGGGTAACACAGTGTGTAGAACACCAGCCCTGGAGTCAAGAGGACCTGAATTCAAATTGGCCTCAAATACTTACTAGCTGTGTGACTCTGGAAAAATCACTTAACCCCAACTGACTCCTCCCCAAAATGGGCGGGGATGAATGTGCCACCAAGGATGATAAAATTAAGGCAATTAGTAGGAGCTATTTTGCTCAATTATATGCCAATAAACCTGACAGTCTAAAGTGAAGTGGACAAATATTTACAAAAAAAATAATAATAAATTTCCCAAATTGAAAGAAAAAGGAAATGGAATATTTAAATAACTCTATCTTAGAAAAAGAAATTGAGGGGGCGGAGCCAAGATGGCGGAGTGAAAGCAACGACTCACCTAAGCTCCTGGAAAAACTCCTTTGGATATTTCTGGGGGGAGAGTCTGACCAGACTTTGGAGGTGTAGAATCCAGTAGGAGACGGACTTTGACAGATTCGGAGCCCAGGCTGGACTGGAAGGTCCACGGGAGGGATCTGTTCCGCGGGGGTAAGAGCCCGGCGCACACTGCAGCGCGGTCGGCGCGACAGGGCGGAGGCTACACGAGGGGCCCGAGAGTGGCGGGCGAGACCAGCGGAGCAGGAGATAAGCCAGGCCGAGCCAACGATATCAGCGCAACAGCCTTTGAAATCTTCAGCCTAAAGACGGGACTTCAGTGGGTCACTACTTGAACATCCAGAAGCTGGGATGCCGGAGTGATCAGTAAGTGCTCTCCCCTCCCCCCCGATGACCGTGAGGGAACCATAAAATTCTTCCCCAGATTGATCCTGGATCAGTGGGAGCAGCAGAAAGGGGCGAGTGGTCTCGTAACACCAGAGGCTGGAGAGGTGGCAAAGGGGGATTCTTCCTACCGTGGTGGAGGCTATCTGGAGGGACAGACGACCCAGGGCAGAGAAAAATTCGCACTGAGACCCAAGCAAGCCTCAGCCCGGGAGACGAGCCCCAGGAGGGGCGGGAACACACATTAGCCTCTAGGCGTGCCCCAGCCCTCCAGGGGAAAAGGGAAGACAATAGGGAAGCTGGGATCACCATCCCCCCCCCCCCCCCCCCCCCCCCGACCTTGCCTTTGCCTCAGGCCAGCTGAGGAGATAGCCTGAGACCAGACCACACCTCCCACACACCTATCAAGCTAAACCCAGGGTTGATCTGGGAAACAACAACAACAACAAAAAAAAAAAAGCCTGCTTTTAGCCTAGACAAACATCAACTCAACTTAAAAGATCTGTATCTTCTGACTGAAAGAACCAAAAGCTACAACACTCAGCCAACATCATGAATCGGAAAAAGCAGACGAAAAGTGAAAAAACCATAGAATCTTTCTATGGGGATAAGGACCAAAACACAAACACCAAAGAGGTCAGAGCTGAGACTGTACTTCCATCTGAAACCTCAGATGGGACTATGAATTTCTCGCAAGCACAACTAGATTACCTGGAACGTCTGAAGAAGGATATAAAAGAAAAACTGGCCAATGATTTTAAAACCATAAAAAAAGAATTCACTGATGAGAACATCAATCTGAAAAAGAAAATTGAAGAAATGGAAAAGGAAGTTCAAAAATTAACTGGAGAGAATAATTCCCTAAAAGGAAGAGTTAATCAAACGGAAAAGGAAACTCAAAACCTAATAGGGAAAATTGATCAGATGGAAAAGGAAACCCAAAACCTAACTGGGAAAATTGGTCGAATGGAAAAAGAAGTACAAAAATTAAATGGAGAAAATAGCTCCTTAAAGGGAAAAATTGGCCAGATGGAAAAGGAGATGCGAAAGCTAACTGAAGAAAACAATACGATCAAGATTAGAATTGGGCAAGTAGAAACTAATGACTCAATGAGGCAACAAGAGTCAGTCAAACAAAATCTAAAGAATGAAAAGATGGAAGAAAATCTAAAATATTTAATTGGAAAAACAACTGACCTGGAAAATAGATCCAGGAGAGAAAATCTAAGAATTATTGGCCTGCCAGAAACCCATGATGAAGAAAAGAGTCTGGACAATATCTTCCAGGAAATCATCAAGGAAAGCTGTCCAGAAGTACTAGACTCAGAGGGCAAAATAGTCATCGAAAGAATCCACCGTTCCCCTCCCGAAAGGGATCCCAAACTCAAAACCCCAAGAAATATAGTTGCCAAATTCCAGAGCTATCAAGTGAAGGAGAAAATACTACAAGCAGCCAGAAAGAAACAATTTAAATATCAAGGTCACACAGTCAGGATCACACAGGACCTTGCAGCTTCTACATTAAAAGATCGAAAGAATTGGAACCCAATATTCCGTAAGGCAAAGGAGTTGGGACTCCAACCGAGGATCAACTACCCAGCAAAGTTCAGCATAACATTTCAGGCAAGGAGAAAGTCATTCAACGAAATAAGGGATTTCCAGAGCTTCCTGACCAAAACACCAGAACTCAATAGACAATTTGATCTTCAAATGCAGGTCTCCAGAGAATCATAAAAAGGTAAACAGAGGGGAAAAAACAAAAACAAAAACTTGCAACTCAATTAGGGCAATCTGTTTACCTCCCTGTAAGGGAAGATGCTACCTGTTAATCTTGAGAACTGTGCAGCTATTATGATAAAAGGGATATATGTAGAGGGAACGGGCATAAAGTAAATGATGTCATGGCAAAAATATGATTTAAGTATGAGAAGGGAATGTAATAGGAGGTGTGGAAAGGGGGAAGCAGAAAATGGCAAATTATATCACAGGAAGAAGTACAAAACCATAGTAGAGGGAAGGAGGGGAGGGAGATGAGCATTGTTTGAGAGGTACTCTCATCTGATTTGTTCAAAGGAGGGAACAATAACCTTAAGCAGATAATCCTAACTAGCTCTATAGGTAGTAGGAGGGGAAGGGGGAAGAAAGGGGAGGGTGGCAAAAAGGGAGGAAAGAAGCAATAAGAGTAAAGGGGACTAAAAGGGAGGGGGGCTAAAAGAAGGAGGGGAAGGCTGCAGGAGGAGGGGGAGAAAAGTGAATACTATTGAGGAGGGGAAGGGAGACGGGAGAGTTAAAAGCACAAATGGTGGGAAAGAGGGTGGAGGGAAATACACAGATTGTAATCATAACTGTGAATGTGAATGGGATGAACTCTCCCATAAAACGGAGACGGATAGCAGAATGGATTAAAAGCCATAATCCAACAATATGCTGCTTACAAGAAACACATTTGAAACGGGGGGATACACATAGGATAAAGGTCAAAGGATGGAGCAGAATATATTGTGCTTCAGCTCATGTAAGAAAAGGCAGGAGTAGCAATCCTAATCTCAGACAAAGCAAAAGCAGAAATAGATCTAATCAAAAGGGATAAGGATGGAAACTATATCCTACTAAAAGGCACCATAGACAATGAAGCAATATCATTACTAAACATGTATGCTCCAAGTGGTATAGCATCCAGATTCTTAGAGGAGAGGTTGGGGGAGTTGAAGGAAGAAATTGATAGCAAAACTATACTAGTGGGGGACCTCAACCTCCCCCTCTCTGAACTCGATAAATCTAACCTCAATATAAACAAGATAGAGGTTAAGGAGGTAAATAAAACTCTGGATAAGGTAGATATGATAGATCTTTGGAGAAAATTAAATGGGAATAGAAAGGAATATACCTTTTTCTCAGCGGTACATGGAACATTTACAAAAATTGACCATGTACTAGGACATAAAAATCTCACAATCCAGTGCAGAAAGGTAGAGATAATCAATGCATCCTTTTCAGATCATAATGCATTAAAAATTACATGTAATAAAAGGCCATGGAAAGAGAAACCAAAAATCAATTGGAAACTAAATAATCTAATTCTAAAGAAGGATTGGGTTAAAGAAGAAATCATAGAAACAATCAACAACTTCATTCAAGAGAATGACAATAGTGAGACAACATACCAAAACTTATGGGACACTGCAAAAGCAGTTATTAGGGGAAGTTTTATATCTCTGAATGCTTACATAAATAAAATAGAGAAAGAGGAGATCAATGACTTAGGCTTGCAGTTGAAAAAGCTAGAAAAAGAACAAATTGAAAATCCCCAAGTAAATACCAAATTAGAAATACTGAAAACCAAAGGAGAGATTAATAAAATTGAAATAAAGAAAACTATTGAATTAATAAATAAAACCAATAGTTGGTTTTATGAAAAAACTAATAAAATTGATAAACCTTTGGTTAATCTGATCAAAAAAAAGAAAGAAGAAAACCAAATTACTAACATTAAAAATGAAAGGGGTGAACTCACCTCCAATGAGGAGGAAATTAAAACAATAATTAGAAACTACTTTGCCCAACTTTATGCCCACAAATTCGATAATCTAAACGAGATGGATGAATATTTTAAAAAATACAAATTGCCCAGATTAACAGAAGAGGAAGTTGAATACTTAAACAACCCCATCTCAGAAAAAGAAATTGAACAAGCCATCAATGAACTCCCTAGGAAAAAATCTCCAGGGCCAGATGGATTCACAAGTGAATTCTATCAAACATTTAAAGAACAGTTAATTCCAATACTACATACACTATTCTTGAAAATTGGGGAAGAAGGAGTCCTCCCAAATTCTTTCTATGATACAAATATGGTTTTGATACCCAAACCAGGAAGAGACAAAACAGAGAAAGAAAATTATAGACCAATTTCCTTAATGAATATAGATGCAAAAATTTTAAATAAGATTTTAGCAAAACGAATACAGCATCTAATCACGAGATTAATACATTATGATCAGGTAGGATTCATACCAGGACTACAGGGCTGGTTCAATATTAGGAAAACTATTAGCATTATCGACCACATCAACAACAAAGCTAACAAAAACCACATGATTATCTCAATAGATGCAGAAAAAGCTTTTGACAAAATACAACATCCATTCCTACTAAAAACATTGGAGAACGTAGGAATAAAGGGAACTTTCCATAAAATAATAAGCAGTATCTATCTAAAACCTTCAGCAAGCATTATATGCAATGGGGATAAGCTAGATGCATTCCCAATAAGATCAGGGGTGAAACAAGGTTGTCCATTATCACCACTATTATTCAATATGGTACCAGAAATGTTAGCTGTAGCAATTAGACAAGATAAAGATATTCAAGGAATTAGAATAGCCAAAGAAGAAACTAAGTTATCACTCTTTGCAGATGATATGATGATTTACCTAGAGAATCCCAGAGATTCAAGTAAAAAATTACTTGAATTAATAAACAACTTCGGCAAAGTTGCAGGGTACAAAATAAACCCACACAAATCCTCTGCATTCCTATATATTAGCAACAAAGTTCAACAGCAAGAGATAGAAAGAGAAATCCCATTTAAAGTTAGGGTAGACAGTATAAAATACTTAGGAGTCTACCTGCCAAAACAAACCCAGGGACTATATGAACACAATTACAAGACACTTTTTGCACAAATAAAGTCAGATTTAAGTAAGTGGAAAAACATTAGTTGCTCATGGGTAGGCCGTGCTAATATAATAAAAATGACAATTCTACCCAAATTAATATACTTATTTAGTGCCATACCAATTAAACTATCAGACAATTACTTTCTAGAGCTGGATAAAATATTATCAAAATTCATTTGGAAAAACAAAAGGTCCAGAATATCAAAGGGACTAATGAAAAGAAATGCTTGGGAAGGTGGCCTAGCGCTACCAGACCTTAAACTGTACTATAAAGCAGCAATTATCAAAACCACTTGGTATTGGCTAAGAAACAGAGAGGTAGACAAGTGGAATAGACTTGGCACTCAAGATGCAGTAGGCAAGGAATATAGCAACCTTCTGTTTGATAAACCCAAGGACCCCAGCTTCTGGGATAAGAACTCATTGTTTGACAAAAATTGCTGGGAAAACTGGATAACAGTGTGGCGGAAATTAGGCATAGGCCCATACCTGACACCGTACACAAGAATAAAGTCCAAATGGGTACATGATTTAGGTATAAAGATTGATACCATGAATAAACTGGAGAAGCAAGGAATAGTGTATTTATCAGATCTATGGAGAAGGGAAGAATTTTTTACTAAAGGAGAGATAGAAAGCATTATGCAATGCAAAATGGACAACTTTGATTACATTAAACTGAGAAGTTTTTGCACAACCAAACCCAATGCAACCGAAATCCGGAGGGATGTAGTAAATTGGGAAAAAATTTTTACAGCTAAGCTCGGGGATAAAGGCCTCATTTCTAGAATATATAGAGAACTGACCCAAATGTATAATCATACAAGTCATTCCCCAATTGATAAATGGTCAAAGGATATGAACAGGCAATTTTCAGAGGAAGAAATTAAAGCTATCTATAATCATATGAAAAAATGCTCTAAATCACTATTGGTTAGAGAGATGCAAATCAAAACAACTCTGAGGTACCACATCACACCTATAAGATTGGCAAACATGACAGAACAAGAAAATGATAAATGCTGGAGAGGATGTGGGAGAGTTGGAACACTAATTCATTGTTGGTGGAGCTGTGAGCGCATCCAACCATTCTGGAGAGCAATTTGGAACTATGCCCAAAGGGCTACAAAAATGTGCATACCCTTTGACCCAGCAATATCGCTACTAGGACTATATCCCCAAGAGATCATAAAAATGGGAAAGGGTCCCACATGTACAAAAATATTTATAGCAGCACTCTATGTAGTTGCCAAAAACTGGAAGTCAAGGGGATGTCCATCAATTGGGGAATGGCTGAATAAATTATGGTATATGAATGTAATGGAGTACTATTGTGCCATAAGAAATGATGAACAAGAAGACTTCAGAGAGGCCTGGAAGGACTTATATGACCTGATGCTGAGTGAAAGGAGCATAACCAGGAGAACTTTATGCACAGCAACAACCACAGTGTGTGAGAGTTTTTTCTGGTAGACTTAGATTTTTGTAATAACACAAGAACTTCTGAAAAAAAAAAAAATCTCAATGGTGGACCTCAAGGCAAAAAGCCTTCCACACTCAGAGAGAGAAATATGGAAGTCACTCACATAATGTAGCAGATCATGTTTGTGTATGTGTATCTGTTTGTGTATCATGTTCTGATTTGTTATACGGATTCTTTCATTTATCTTAGTCTGACTACACAGCATGACGATAGTGAAAATATACTCAATAGGAAAGTTTATGTAGAATCTATACAGAATTGTATGCAGTCGTGGGGAGGGAGGGAGGTAGTGGGGGGTGGGTGGGGAGGGATAAAATCGCAATTGTATGGCAGTGATTGTTAAACATTAAAAAAAATAAAAAAATTAATAAAAAAAAAAAACATTCTGAGCCACATTTGGACACAGATATAGCTTGACTCTAGCATAGTGGTGACATTTAGGTCCTCTTCAAGAATGAAGGGCAACCACTATGATGTATATAGCTTGCTCTGTATATATTTATAATAAATTTTCTCCCTCATCAGATTGTAAACTCCTTGAAGTTGGGGAATATCTCTTTCCTCTTTGCATCCCCTGTGCATAAAACAGTTCCTGGCACATTGATTTTTATTGATTAATTGATTGATCCAAAATTCAGTGTTGTTAACAACAGTGTTGTTGACATTAAGGACAGATTTCCATACAAAAGGTTATTTCACTCAGCAGTCTTAAGTTGATCTTATTTTTATGGCAATAAATATAATCAACAATAAAAAAAAAAAAAAAGAAAAAAAAAAAAAGAAAAAGAAATTGAACAAGCCATAGATGTACTCCCTAAGAAAAAAATCATCAGGACCAGCCGGATTCCCAGTGAATTTTACCAAACATTTAAAGAGCAACTTATTCTAAAACTACTTCACACCTATCAGATTAACTAATGTGATAGAAAAAAAAATGATCAATTCTAGAGGGGATTTGGAAAAAAAATGGGACAATGATGCACTATTGGTGGAACTGTGAATTGGTCCAACGATTCTGGAGAACAATTTGGAACTGTGACCAAAGGGCTATAGAATTGTGTATCCCTTTAACCCAGCAATACCACTACAAGGTTTGTATTCCAGAAGAGATCAAAAGAAAAAGAAAAGGATCTATGTCAACAAAAATATTGTAGCAGGTTTTTGTGGTGGCAAAGAATTGGAAATTGTGAGGATTCACATCAACTGAGGGATTACTAAACAAGTTGTAGTATATGATTGTGATCAAGTACTATTGTGCTATAAAAAATGACAAACAGAATGGTTTCAGAAAAACCTGGGAAGACTTAGATGAACTAATGCAGAGTGAGGTGAGCAGAAGCAAGTAAACATTGTACACAGTGACAGCAATTTTGTAGAATTAGCAACTGTGAATAATTTGGGTGTTAATCAATGCAGTGATTCAAGACATTTTGAAAGGACCCATGATGAAATATGCTGTACACCTTAAAAGAGAAAATTGATGAAATCTGAATACATTTTGAAGCATTTTTTAAAATTTTCTTTATTTTTCTTGCTTTTTTTTTAGCACGGCTAATATGGAAATATGTTTTGTATGATTTCAAATGTATAATTGATATCACATTTCTTGATTTCTCAATGGGATGGAGGAGGTGGTAGGGAGAGAACTTAGAACTCAAACTTAAAAAAATGAATGTTAAAAATAAGTAAATAATAAATTATACTGTCATCATAATAATGCAGACAATGGCAGAATGACCTTCATGAGACTGAACATTGTCAGTGCCTCTCTGACCAATGTAGACATTAACTAGAGTTTGAACAAGAACATTTTCGGTTAGATTAAAACTAGCAACCTTAAAAAGGACTAGAGTTCATAAAGAGACTGTCACCACTCTTTTTTTAACTACCCCACATGTCATTCCCAGGCAAACAATGTCCCATGGCATAGTCCAGAATGGTCTCCCTGACTGTAATATTTTAGTTTTAAATACCCTGTGACTGCCTGTGGTTCAAATAAAGTGGAAAATTGAGACAATTATCCAGATGACTCAAGGACTAAAGTATTGTTGACTCTGGTATCTGGATATCTTATGCAAAAGCATCTCTAGAGCTCCAGTTCATCTGGGTAACTGAATAAAGTGAGATCATGTCCAAAATAGCCAAGGAAAGTCTCTTTAAAAATTCTGAATACAGATGTATGTGGATGAATTGTTCCTTCTTCAACACCTCCCTGAAAGAGAATCGTTTCACTCTAAGTCAACTACTCTGCCTTCCAATAACTATAAACAGCCAATAAAACAAAAAAAGAAAATTTGATAATATATTTGAAAGGTAGGGAAGGAGAAGGGTTATTCATATTCACTTTAGTAATCTTTAAGTCTTTTTGTGCTGCTTCTCTGACCTAGCTGGTAGTCTCAGAACTCTTTAATAATCATTCACCATTTGTTAAGGTGTTCTTTACTCTCCAGATTCCATTATTAATAAATATATTAGTTGAAGCTCTTCCTAACATTGATCTCTGTAGCAAGCTACTGGGCTTGTAACATAT
This sequence comes from Notamacropus eugenii, assembly GCF_028372415.1. Taxonomy (NCBI): domain Eukaryota; kingdom Metazoa; phylum Chordata; class Mammalia; order Diprotodontia; family Macropodidae; genus Notamacropus; species Notamacropus eugenii. The sequence goes on along the minus strand of NC_092877.1, from coordinate 165,354,744 downwards.
ATATGACACTTGCTTACTTTTGTACCTTTCATTTGTGATTTTCCTGCCAATTTCCATCCCATTTAACTTAAGCTATATGCAAACTCACATTTCTCCAAAATTCAAATGGGAAACAATAAACAATTCAAAATTATTTTCTCAGTGTCATACTACAATGATAATTCATGTTCATAATATTAATGTTGGAGAACTACAATATCTCTAGGTTCTTCTTGTATCATCAAAATTTTATTTTTATTATTGGTATAAAATGTTACCTACAGTTTCCCTGACTTCACAGAAATATTAAAGTAAGCTGAAGAGTCCATGTCCTCATCTATCTGAATGAATGAATGAGAAATTAGTATAATTTGAACAGTATTTTCTACTGTGTTCAATAGATATCAAATTATTTCCATTTTTGGTATAGATGTATAGATTGTTATAGATGGTATAGAATTAGTATAGATGGAACATAATATATATACATATTTTAATAAAAAAACTAAATTGTGTATATTTTCTAGTTATTTTTAAAGTTTATCTATATTATTCATATGTAAATATTTACTATTATGTTCAATTATTGTGAATAAAGTCAAAATTAAAATTTTATGTTTTTCATATTTGTTCAGCCTTATTTATTATAGAAAATGCATCATTAAATTAATATTTTGCTTTCTCTTTCTGAAATTCTAATATTATTTCTAGTTTGAGATACCTCCTCAGACAGTTCTTGGAATCTTCATCCTAAAAATATAATTTTGTCTTCTCAGTCTCAGATAAGTAAAACTTAATCTGATTTGCACTGTTTCATTTTTATAAACCTGCTGAATTCAAAAAGAGAGTAGTGAGTTATTTTGCCTTTATTTTACTGTTGTTCATTAGATGTTGGATAAACTTAAATTCTTTAAGTAGATGATAGACTAAGTCAATACAGTCATTACTGCCTGGTTTCCTCCATTGACATCCTACTCTTATTTTCAGTTTTTACCTAGCAACTGCTAGCAATTACAAGTTGTAGGTATTCCAATATTTCATTTTAAGGACAGAATTTTTTACTGGGAAATGACAGAAAGAAAATAGAATGTCTGTTGTCTTTCAGTATTTCCTAATCATTTGATGTGTTATATATTTATCCTGACTCTAGGTGAGCATGAATAATAGCAGAACATTTGATAGTTCATGCTAACGGTGAGTCATCTCAAAATACAAATAGCATTAGGCTTTGAGATACAAAACCCCTTGGGGGAATAGTTTGTGGCATAATTCAGGTCAGAATAATCAGCAGAAATATGAAATTAGGCAACATATTGAGGCAGAAAGGAAACTGGAATGGGAGTCAAGAGATCTGGGTTCTAGCCTCACCTTTGCAGTTAGGGGATATATGATGTGGGCTGAGTCACTCTACTTGTAAGTGACAAGACCGACTCCATGACCTTTTAGGTCTTTTTTAACACCAAAATTGGATTATTCGAGTTACGTATTGATCCTCTGTAGTCATGTTGGACTACATTAACGTTACTGAAAGCACTTCAAGGTAACTTTTACTGTGCCAGAAAAGCTAATTAATACAGGGCATTTTCTTCATCGAAAGAATGTATTTTTTGCATTTGGCTGTCAATGAGTAGTATAGCTGAAAGAAGATATTGATTTAAGAGCAATTTTTTTATGTAAAATGTTGAGAGAGCTACAAATCAGATAAAAAACTCTTGAGCCCTTACCATGTAAGATTATCATTTCTCGTAGTCTTTTGGAGGGGAAAAAATGAGCCATATACAATTAAACCAATAAATTCATTCATAGGGAGTGTGAGATTTCTGTTTAAAGTTGCTGTTTTAGAAAACTTTTTGTTTTTAATGGTAGCCACAGGAAGCATGTACTTCCTTAGCACTATATATAATTTTGTGTTCATAAAGTGCTTCAATATGCTGTTATTTAGTACTTTAAAATGATATCATCTCTAGAAAGGCGTAGTATTATATGACAATACTTACTGATCTGAAAGGGGAAAAGTTCAGACAATAGACTTTAAAATGATTTGATCCAAAGCACTTGTCAACAGCGCAGCAAGAATCAGAGCATTCATAAATAGATTCTCAGTTGTGGCACCACTGATTGAGTATGTATGTTTTACTAAGAAAACATATCACTAAGAAAGTCTGAAGCTCTTTTAATTCCTGAGGACAAAAATTTCCACCCAGTTGGGAAAATCACAGATTAATTAATTAATTAATTCAACAACTTCACAACAAATATCAAAGGATAATAGTTTTCCATTTTATCACAAGTGAATGCAATAGTAGCCATTGGGGGCAATAACTTGGTTAACAGGGCATCATTTGAGTAATTCAGGTTTGTTGAAACCCTATTACTTTGATTGTAACATTCAGACAGAGTCTCCCAAAAATTATGACAGAAAATTTCAGGAATATGTCTTTCAGGGAGCACTTGACTGAATTGTTGAGATGTTCTTGGAAGTCTCTTATCTACTGAGTTGAAAATCCAACCCCTCAAAAAGAACAAAACTGAATGAATTTCTGGAGAAGAGTATATGAGGAAGCTGCTACAAATGTTTGATCCTTGGGAAGTTCCTTTTGGTAGAATATGAAATGGTGCAACTCACTTTGTGCAAGATTTTGTGCTGTTTAGAGAAGCTATTGATAAAAAAGAAGAAAAGGAGTAGGAAGAGTTTGAAAAAATTTTGAAGAGATTGCAATTCCTTCCAATTAGATTCAAGCAGAGCAAAAAACCATTGAAAATACCCTGGTGGATGTGATTTTTATGGAGTAATATGAACTATTTGCAAAATCTTTTAAAATACTAATCTGTAGAGGAAGAAAATTGAGATTTTTTTTTTTTAATGAACAGCAGTAAGTGAAGATAATTAGCAGAGTCAAGATAAATGTAACATATGAATAACAGGGGCTATTTTTAAACCAATTTGAGCTAGAAAATACAAGGTCATTTAATGTGATATTGGGGATTTGACTCATCCAATCCCAGAGTTACTAGAAGGGCTTTTGAGATGGTCTGTTTCAAGCTCCCACTCAAACTAGAAACTCCTTCAACAAGGCCTCATCTAACCCCCTCCTTCCTTTGAAACAAGGAACTTACTGTATCACAAGGAGCCAACTATGTTTATGGCAGCTCTAATTGTTAGGGTGATGTCTTTCATATATAACCAAAATCAACCATGGTAGATGGAATTCAAATTTGGACTTGGCAACAGGAAGGTAGTGATTTGAACCCTGCCTCAGCCACTTCAGTAGCTATATGATGGGGCACTGACTTGCTGAAATTCTAATTCATTCTACGTAAACTGGGGGTAATATCAGTACCAACCTCAAAAGGTTACTTTAAGATTTAGTTGAGATAATGTGCTTTAAAGACCTTAAAACAGTACATGAAAATCAACTAATGTGATAAGGGACAGGGAACTGAACTGTGATTTCATTGTTATTGAGAGTTCCCACTTAAGGAAATTCCCTCTACTAAAACATGTTGGCTCCTTCTCTGTAATCTATAATCTTAGAGCGTTGAGACTTTGGATGACGTGTTCAGGGTCACACAAGTAATATATATATATATATATATATATATATATATATATATATATATATATATATATATATATATATATATATATATATATATATATATATATATATATATGCCAGGCCTAGAGGCCTGTGGGCTACCCGAGTCTTCCCTTACCTCTATCGGAGGTCTTTGGTTGGCCAAAATGGATGCTCGTATGAGAGAAAGGACGTTCCAGAGTCGAACAAGGGTTGAGCTTTATTTCAGGGTCTAGTTACAAGTGCAGGGGAATTCTTCCTTAGGAGGGAGCGAGGAATCTCCCAAGGAGGCAAAGATCTTACAATAAGAGATTGGAAGTAGAAGTGTAAGTGGGGAGAGAGGGGGAGGGGAGAGAAGAGAGAGGAAAAGCGGAGCCTTCTGTCCTGTCCGCTCCGCGCCCCTCCCGCCAAGAGAACTTACAGGCTTTCCTGATCCTACTTAAACTCTCCAGCAGCATAGTTTGCATCTGAATACCGTGCTGTTAGATAACAATAGTGTGCCCAGATCTGGGACAATCTCGAGGGCGGGGAGAACTCTCTCCCATCACGTTTCTCACGGGAAGAGGCGGAAATACACGAGATAGCTCGGTTCACCTCGATTCCCAGTTGTTTCCTGGGGGGGCCTCGTGAGAACTCTAAGATTTAGAAGTTCCCACCTTTACCCGCCTGAGACTGTCCACATGGAATTGAGCTTCCATCCCCAGCACATATATATCTCACAGGAGGAGCTTGAAATTGCCTCTGTATCCATTATGCCATATAGCTTTTCTGTTATTGCTGTCAATAAGAGTCATAGCTTCTTCCTAGTAGTCCTAATTCTGCCTTCTGGAGTCACAGAAAGTGACTTCTTGCTGACAGCCTTCAAAACATTTAAACACCATTATTATGCTACCTCCCCACTTCCCTAAACTCTCTTCCCTAATCCAGATTTCCTAGCACCTTTTAAAAATTTTTATTTATTTTATTTTTAATTTATGGAAAAAAATAATCATTTCTATAACATAGTATAATTTTAAAAAATTAATTCCATATGAAACTGTAAATCTGTTATGTACAACTTGCTATTCCTTCTAAATATAATAAAATTATAATGTAAATTTCTTTTTCTTCCTTTTTTTCTTCCTTTCCCCTTGCAAATGAATATGATACTCCAAGTTTAGTCTGACAAGATAGTACAGTATGGCTTTGATCTCTTGTTCTGGACACTGTACTAATGATCCCCAGAGAACTATACTATTCTGTTTACTTTAGCTATCATTTTATATTATTCATTTCCCACTTAGTCATTTACCAAGTAAACCATTGCCTAGCCACATACTTCCTTTCTCATACTTGTGCAATTGTTTTTTTCTGCCCCTTCCAAATGCAGTACTTTGCATTTATCTCTGTTACATTTCATTTTATTAGAACAGTCTAGCCTTTCAGGACTTATGAATTTTGCAAGGGTCACTAATTCATTAGTAATAGTTGGGATGCAGGTAAATAATAGGGTTCATATTGTGTCAAAATGTTGCATGATCCTATTCTGAGTGGGGGATTCTGGTTATTTTGCTTCATTTACAAATTTTATAATAATTCTCTTTATGTCTTTATTGAAGTCACTGAGATAAATCAGAGGCAGTATTACATAGCGCAGTGGTTCTTAGGATACCTTTACATTCTTAAAAATTATTGAAGATCTCAGAGCTTTTGCTTATGTGAGTTTTATCTATTGATATTTACCTTATTAGGAAATAAAATGTTACAGTATTATTTTGAAAATAGTTTTGATGCTGTATACGCCCTCAGAGGGTTTTGGCAGCAGCATTCTTGAGAACCACTGGCATGGAGGGTAGAACAGTGATTAGAGACAAGAAGGCTGCAGTTTAAATATCTCCTCAGACGTTTACTATGTGAGCATGAGCCTCTCTCTGCCTCACCTTCCTCATCTGTAAAAGGAAAGAATTAGATCTGATGGCTTCTGAGGCAAAGGTGTCAAATATATAACCAGCAGCAGTGCTTCCAAGTGCAGCCCAAACCAATTAAAATGTAATTGTGAAATATTTAACAAAATAATTTCAAATACAATAGAATACAGATCATGTTAACATAGGGTTTTCTATCAATATGCAGCCTGCAGGGATCCTTATGTATGGTTTACTGGCTGCCGTTTCTATTTGAGTTTAACATCACTGCTTTAAGGTACCTTGAAGCTCTGCACCTATGATTTTGTAATCCTTTGTTGAATATAGCAGGAAGGACTGAGAACTGAATATCAGTCCTCAGGGGTCTTCCTTCCTAAAGTCTTTAAGTACCCTCAGCTACGTATACCTATCAGTATACTTAGAAGAACAGTCCAAGAAAACTTGTCAAATTCCATGCTGAACTAACTGAATGATGCTTGTACTTGATTAAAGTGATTGTTAACCCCTCAAAAGCTGCCTTTCCTTTTAGAAAAATAGATCAAAGCACCTGTAATAGCAGGCTTCCTTGTGTATGCTGGGGTGCTTACTGTTACATACTCTGACCCTAGTCAATAATCCATCATTCTGGTATCTCAAGTGCATACACCAGAAATCCAAATCTTCCTCTTTGACAACCCCTATATTCACTTCCTATATGCTCCATTCTTTTCTAAAGCGATAACTCTTAATTGAAATAAAAGCTGAAAATATCAACTGTGCCCTTATATTCTTCAGTTTCATATTCAGGTCTTGATAGTCCCTGAAGATACTTTCTAGGTTTCTTTTAGCAATTTGCTCATTGTCAGAAATATCATCACTTTTGTTGCCACATCAGGCCTCAGTGGGGTCAGTAGGCTCAACAAATTTTCACAAGTTTTCTATCATATAACAAATACAGACATCAGGTTCAGAGATTTTATCTTTCCTCTTCCTCATCTTCTACTTGGCAGCCTTGGGATACTTTTATTTTACTATTTTCTTCTTAAATTGTTTCTTCCATTCTTTCCAATAATTTTTAATTGTCCTACAAGGCATTTCTCTTTGCCTTTCAAAATTTTGTTGTAGCAAGTAAACTAGCTTACTTTTCACATACAGTTAATTAGTGAGTGCCAGTAGCCGAAAGACTGGTCACTGGAACAGTACTTTTGGTTTCATAATCTCCTGAATCTCTAATCTTTTGTGGCTTCCCTTGATAAATCCTGAAGTTCACTACATTCATTTCCTGCATTCTTGAACTCTCAGTCACCATAGTCCAATTGTATTTGTACTGAAAAATGTTTATTGAGAATGATATTGGAGAATTTGAACAAAAAGATTCTGTAAAGATTAATTAAAAGAACTAGGGATGATAAATCTGGAAGCTCAGGAATAACATGATGGTGGGCTTCAAGTCTTTGAAAAGCCCACTTAGTCAAGAGGAATTGGACTTGGTATATTTGACTTCAAACTATAGCACCAGGAACAAAAGGTGGAAACTGCAAAGAGGCAGATTTATTCTTAATTTCAGGAAAAACTTCCTAATAATTGGAGTTATCAGTAAGTGGAATGGGTAGCCTCAGGAAATGGGAGGTTTCCTCTCCTGGGAAATCTTTTTCTTTTTTTCCCCAATATATTTTTATTTATTTTATTAAATATTTCTCAATTACATGTAAACAAAAAAGTTTAACTAAAAAATATTTTAAGTTCCAAATTCTCTCCCTCCCTTGCTGTTACTGTACACAATGTTCTCTTAGTTTTGCTTACTTTACTTTGCATCAGTTCATATAAATCTTCCTAGGTTTTTCTGAAAATCTAGTGTTTGTTTTTTCTTATAGCACACTAGTATTCTGTCACAATCACATACCACAACTTGTTCAGCCCTCTCCAAGTATATGAATATCTGCACAATTTCTAATCTTTGATCACTATAAAAGAGCTGCTCTAAATACTTGTGTATATATATAGGTCATTTTCCTTTTTCTTTGATCTCTTTGGGATACAGACCTACTAGTGGTATTGCTGGGTCAATTTTATAGCCCTTTGGTCATAGTTCCAAATTGTTCTTCAGAATGGTTGAACTAATTCACAACTCCATCAATAGTGCATTTCTGTCCCAATTTTTTCCATATTCCCTCTAGCATTTTCCAGTTTCCTTTTTAGCCAATTTGAGAGGGGTGAGGTTAGAGTTGTTTTCATTTTCATTTCTCTATGGATAGCTTTGATTTCTTCTTCTGAAAACTGTCTTTTCATATCCTTTGATCAGTTAGCAATTGGAAAATGACTCATATTGTTATAAATTTGACTCAGTTCTCTATATATTTGAGAAATTTTCTGTAATCCCCCCTCTCTCAAGTTTCCTGCTTTCTTACTGATCTTGCTGCATTGGTTTTGTTTATACAAAATATTTTTAATTTCATGTAATCAAAAATATCCATTTTACATCCTGTAATGCTTTCTGAGCATAGTGGACATAAATTCTTCCCTATCCATAGATATTATAGGTAAAATTTTCTATATTCTCTTAGGATATCTTTCAACAGGGACTCAATGACCCCCTTGTCAGGTAAGTTATGGCAAAGATTCCTCATTAGGTATGATTTGGACTAAATTTCCATTGAGTTCCATTCCAAATCTAAAATTCTGTATATCTATGATTCTGTGCAGTGATGCTAGGCATGGAATCACAGGGCTTGGGTTCAGATCTCAGGCCTGCTATGCACTACTTATGTAAAGCAGACTGACTTCGAATGCTGTTTGTTGATCTTACTATAAATTGAAAAGCAAACTGAAAGTAATAAATTCCCTTTTCTTTTTCTGTTCTACTACATACATACAAATACCAATTCTATTTGATGTTTAAGTTCAAAATTAAAATTAGATTTATATAAGCAGCAACAGCAATAAAGGATATTACATTTCCAACCTCATTGTCTTTGCATGAGTGTCCCCAACTTTGAAGCACACTCTCTTTCTGCCTCATGGAAACTTGCTTATTTGTTTGTCATATCACTGATTAGATTATAAAGTCCTTGAGGGCAGGGATTGTCTTTTTCATCTTTTTATGTCCCTGGTGGTTAGCACATTGCTTAGCACATAGTAGGCACCTGATAAATGTTTGTTGACTGTCTTCAAAGTAAAGAGCCGGTGCTACTTCCTATAATGGATATTACTGCTCTCCCCGGCCCCAGATATAAATTATTTAATATTATCTTATACATACATATCTGCATATCTGGTTTGTGTGTCCGTGTGTGTGTGTGTGTGTGTGTGTGTGTGTGTGTGTGTGTGTGTGTGTGTCCACCTCCTAGTACTTTGAAGACTCGACCTGTTTCTTCAGTGTCTTTGGTATTCTCCTTACCTAAGAACTAGGTTGCTGAATTTCACATAGTGGATATTCAGTCAATCAATGAGCGTTTATTAAGTGTCTGTCATGTGCCAATGAGGCAACAAATGAAACAATTTCCTTAAAGAGCTTATAACATACAAAAGTATTTACAAACTTAATGGAAGGTAATGGAAGAGCCACTGACAGTGAGGGGGAATTGGTAATGTCCTCTACAGTAAAGGTGGTGTTTAAATTGAGTTTTGCTGGAAGCTAGAGATTTTAAGACATGGAGATGAGAAAGGAATAAATTCTATGCATGGAACACAATTTTTGCAAAGGTTCAGAAACAGAAGATGCAATATAATGTGGGAGGAACAAAAAGAAGGCCAGTTTGTCTGGATTGTAGAGTGTGTGAAGGTAGGGAAATATAGAACAAGGGTAAAACGATAGGTCAGCTCCAACTTTAGAAGGACTTTAAATGCCAGAGAAGTTTGTATTTTGACCTAGAGAGGAAAGGGAATTGCTTGAGTTTACTGAGAGGAGTGACACAGATGTGCTTGTGCTTTAGGAATTTGACTTTCGCAGCTCTGTGGAGGATAATTAGAATGAGGGAAGTCTTGGGGCAGGATAACCAAGTAGAATACTATGCAACAGGTCAAATGAAAGGTGAGGAGAGAAAGGTCTGTGATAGGGGAGAGGTGACAAATAAGTATTCACTTAGTTGAACTAAATAATAAAATCAACTACTTCTGAATGTTTAAATTTAAATATAAAATTATGGAAAATAATATTTTTATATAAATCCATCAAGGTCTTCTTCCATAATAAAATCACTTTCTCTATACTTCTTAATTAAAAATTATTCTGTAGGTTTTCAAGATACTTCCCTGTATTCCCGCCACTTTGAAGCTGAATAGAATTCTGCTATTATTCCATTCCATGTTTCTCAGTGAGAATTGTTTTCCTTCTTCCTCTAGCTTTTTGAAATTCCAAATTAACTTTTCACCCTGCTAACTCACCTGTTGGAAAATTCTCCTTAAATAAGTCCCATCACCATCCTTACAAGGCTTCAAGCAACATTTAAAAATTTCGCTTATGGCTCAATTTCATTCAAATTATTTTCTTTATTCCAAATCCAAATATTTTCAGTTCATATTTTTCAAGTGTCTCAAAGTGCTATTGTAGTAAGCATTTATATGATAATTCCTGCTGCATTTCTTTTTAAAGGTGAATGTTATTTTAATTAGCTAGAGGTCTACATGGAGATTTGAAGGTCCATCCTCTAGGGTAGTATATATTGTGACCTTCTCCTTTGTAAGCCCACCTGTTGGAAACTGGAGGCAGTTGTTCTCTCAGGACTTCACATGTACATATTGGGCTTCAATAGAGCATAAATCAATTTTTCAATTTTCAGAACTAGTGGCATAATGCAAAATTATGTTCCCTGATTGCCATTGAGCATCTGGTTCCATTCCCCACAGTGTACTTACTAATCTCCATCTTTTCCTAGGCTTCTGTCGAGTCCCTCACCACTGCTCCATCAAGAGACTTTGTAATGTTGACGCAGCAATTGAGTGAAATTTATTGAGAATTTTGATAGCAAAAAACAAAACAAAACAAAAAGATGTCAGAACACAATTCTATGCAGATATGAATAAATAGACCATGTGCCAGTTAACATTATTAAGCCACTTTTATACAAAAAATAACCATTCGCTTCTTCTGACCTCCAGGGCTTGTGTCTATTCTGCCCACATTAAGTTCAGCCAACTAATACAAACAGTTAAGCACCAATTATATGCAAGATATTGCTGAGATACTGTGAATATAGAGATGGAAAAGGACATAATTCTTGCCCTCAATAAGCATGTACTCTAATAGAGGGATACAATGTGTGTGTGTGTGTGTGTGTATTCAAAACTCCAACAAGCCTTTACTAAATACCTACTCTGTGCAGGGCACTGAGGGTAAAACCCTCAAGGAGCTTATATTCATTCTACTTGGTGAGGAAAGATGGAGAATACAACATCTAAATATATATGTGCACAGTTGATCATTGGAGAAAGGAGAAGAATTTGAACAGGTGGGATAGAGAAGGGAGTACATTCTAATCATGAAGGCAGGAGAGGGTAGAATAAGATGAGAAGAGAAGCTAGTTGTCCATTAGAGTATATTTGAGGATGGGGAATCCCATGTGAAGGGGGTAGGACATAATCAGAAATAACATAGAATGCTCTAAATGCTAGGGATATTACAATTGTTATGACACTGAAGGGTTTTGAAGTTAGGAAGTGAAATGGTCAGACCTCTGTATTAGGAATATTATTTTGTCACTTGTGTAAAGAATAGAATAGAATGAAGAGGGGAAAGACTGGAGCCAGACTAGTAAGGGACAATTACAATTATATGTCTCAACTAGGATGATGGCTATGTAAGTTCAGAGGTGGAGATAAGTGTGAGATAGACTTTGGAAATAGGATTTATAGGACCAGAGAGAGGGAAGAATCAGAGATTACTCAGGTTTCAAACCTAGATGATTGGACATTAGTGGTATCATTAATAAAAATAAGGAGCTGAGAGAAAGGTCAGGTTTAGAGAGGAAGATTTCATTAGACTATAAGCTACTTGAGGGCAGGGACTTTTTTTTAACCTCTTTCACAGAGTAGATGCTTAATAAATGTTTATTGATTGATTGAAGATGATAAATTTAGAGTTGGTTTTGAAGTGCTGGCAAGATGTCCAAGTAAATAAAAAAAAATCAATCCAACAAGAAGCACTTGTTAAGCACTTGCTATGGGTCCACTCATGTACACATACAGACAGAGAGAAAGGAAGAGAGAGAAAGAGAGACAGAGGGAGAGAAAAAGAGAGAAAGGGAGAGAGAAAGAGAGAGAGAAAGAGGAAGACAGAAAGAGAGAAAGGAAGAGAGGGAGAAAGAAAGAAAGAAAGAAAGAGACAGGGAGGGAAGAAGAGAGAAAAGGAGAGAGAAGGAAAGAGAAAGGGAGAGAGAGAGAGGGAGAGAGAGAGAAAGGGAGAGAGAGAGAGGAGAAAGAAAGGGGGAGAGAAAGAGGGAAAAGAAAGGGAGTTCTTAGGACAGGAATAGGTCCCTGCTCTCCTACAACAGGGAAGGGCAAGGGGAGAGGCTGGGATAGACCTCTCCCAGTCCCTCTTCCCCTCTCCCTCCCTCTCCTTGTTCCTCCTTTCCCCTGAAAGTGTCCTGCCCAAAAGAAGGTACATTTTGTTTGCTGAAAGTCACCTCATTAACTTGGGGTTTACTGGATTCACTTTGGAGCTCTTACATTGGACAATAGGTCCCTGCCCTCCAAGCACAAAATGGATGTAAATAGTCAATAGTGACTGTTTCTCTTTTGACCAGCAACCCTGAGGGTCTTCCCCTCCCAGTTTGATTTCTTTTTTTTTTAATTAAAGGGGACATCGCTAGATTCACTTCTTGGAGACCTATTCAATGAATGGGTATTACCTCACTCAAAGTGAGAACCTGAAAAGACCTTAGCCTTTTGACCAGGGTGTCCCATTGCATCCTGAGCCATCTCTAGTGTCCTGATAAATATCAGGTCACCGGACCAGATGGCTCTGGAGGACAAAGTGAGGCTGGTGACTTTGCCAGGGCCTCCCTCACTCAAATCCAACTCAGTTGGAAGTCATGTTATCATTCTCTGATGTCATGGTCCTCTTCAGGAATGAAGAACAAACACGACCTGCAAGTAGTCACCTCCCTACTATCTATATCTATATATATATCTATATATCTATCTATATCTATACTATCCTTATCCCTATTCTTACCCTTATGCTGAGCGTATGGATCCTTCTAGATCATTTTAATGAATGGTAAAGATGATTTGTAATTATTTCTGTTTGTATGGGAGTAGGCGTGGCTGCAGCCATTCGAAGTAGCTTCTCTTTTTTGAACTTAAGGAGTTAATTTATGATGAACATCAAATTCTTTGGCAACATTGATTTTACCAGACACTTCCTCAAACCTACCAGCTTGCTTTGTCAGAAAATAATGGATAGAATTCACAGGTTTCAGAAAGTTTTTTCTGCTTAAAATATTTTTATCTAAAGTTTTGAGTCCCAAGTTCTGTCCTTCCCTGCCCCCTCCTTTTCCCTTTGCTTTCCCTGGGACAGTAAGCAATCAGATGTAGATTACACATGTGAAATTGTGTACATTTCCATAGTATTCATCTTGCACAAGACTCAAAAAAAGGAAAAAAATAAAAGAAAGTAACAAGTAGCATGCTTCAGTCTGCATTCAATCAATATCAGTTCTTTCTCCAGAGGCAGATGGTGTGATTGATCATGAGTCCTTGGGGATTGTCTTGGATCATTGGATTGCTGAGAAGAGCTCAGTCACTCACCAGTCACCACTTTTTCCAGCTTGTGCATCAGTTAATGGAAGTCTTTCTAGGTTTTTTTGGAATCGTCCTGCTTGTCATCTCTTATAACGCAATAATACGCTATTGCAATCATATGCCACAACTTGTTTAACCATTCCCCAGTTGATGGGCATCTCTTTGATTTCTAATTCTTAGTCATCACAAAAAGAGTTGCTATAAATATTTTTTGTACAAATAGGTTCTTTTCCCTTTTTTTTTTTTTGGATGTCTTTTAGCAGTAGTAGTGCTGGATTAAAGGGTATGCATAGCTTTATAGCCTTTTGGGCTTAGTTCCAAATTGCTCTCCAGAATGGCTGGATAAGTTCACTCTACCAGCAATGCATTAGTGTTCCAGTTTTCTCATGTCCTCTCTAACATCCAGTATTTTCCTTTTTTCCTCATTAATCAATCTGATAGGGGTGAAGTGGTACCTCAGAGTTGCCTTAATTTACATTTCTCTGATCAATAGTGATTTAGAGCATTTTTTCATATTACTATAGATAGTTTTGATTCTTTGAAAACTGCCAGTTTGACCATTTATCAATTGGGGAATAACTTGTATTTTTATTAATTTGACTAGGTTCTCCATATATTTGAAAACATGGGGCCTTTATCAGAGGTTGTTACAAAATTTTTTCCTTAATTTTCTACTTTCCTTATAATTTTGCTTGCATTGATTTTGTTTGTGCAAAAACTCTAATTTTATATAATCAAAATTATCTATTTTACATTTTGTAATGCTCTCTATATCTTCTTTGGTTCTACATTTTTCCCTTATTTGTAAATCTGTCTCATAATCTATTCCAATTCTCTCTTAATTTGCTTATGGTATTACCCTTTATGTGAAAAATCATGTGCCCATTTTGATCTTATCTTGGTGTATAGTATTAGATGTTGCTCTATAGCTAGTTTCTCCTATACTGCTTTCCAATTTTCCCAGGAGTTTTTGTCAAATAATGAGTTTTTGTTCCAAAAACCTGGATCTTTGAGTTTCTTATATACTGGATTGCTATGGTCATGTAACTTGTACCTAATCTATTCCACTGATCCACCACTCACTTTCTTAGTACCCAATTGTTTTGTAATTACTGCTTTGTAACAGTTTGAGATCTTCTTTTGCATTTTTGTCATTGATTCCCTTGATATTCTTGAGCTTTTGTTTTTCCAGATGAATTTTATTATTTTATCTAGCTCTAAACAATATTTTAATTGTTTTATTGGTCTGACACTAAGTAAATGGATTAATTTAGATAGACTTGTTATTTTTATTCTATTGGCTCAGCCTACCAATTAGCAATTAATATTTTTCTAATTGTTTAGATTTGACTTTATTTGTGTGAAAAGTGTTGTATAGCTGTATTCATATAGTTCCTGGGTTTGTCTTGGCAGATAGGCTCCCAAATATTTTATATCATCTGTAGTTATTTTAATTTAATTTCTTGCTCTAACTCTTTCGGCTGGAGACTTATAAGCATTATAGAGAAATACTGATGATTTATGTGTGTTTATTTTGTGTCCTGCAACTTTCCTAAAGCTGTTGTTTATAATATCAAGTAGATTTTTTATTGATTCTCTAGGATTTTCTAAGTATAACATTGTATCATCTGCAAAAAGCAAAAGTTTTGTTTCCTCATTGCCTATTCTAATTCCTTCTCTCTTTTTCTTCTCTTATTGCTATAACTAGGGTACTTAGTAAAATAGTAAATAATAAAGGCAATAATGGGAGCCCTTGCTTCACCCCAATTGTATTGGAATGGTCTCTAGCTTTTCCCCATTACAGATAATGTTTACTGATGGTTTTAGATAGATACTATTTATCGTTTTAAATTCCACTTATTTTATGCTCTCTAGTGTTTTGAAAAGGTGTTATATTTTGACAGAAGCTTTTTCTGCATCAAATGATGTAATCATGTGATTCATCTTGGGGATACGGCCAATTTTGCTAAAATTTTCCTAATATTGAACTAGTCCTGCATTCCTAGTACAAATATGATCTGGTCATAGTGTATGATCCTTATGATATATTGCTATAATCTCTTTGCAAATATTTTATTTAAATTTTTGCATCAGTATTCATTAGAGCAATTGGTTTATAATTTTCTCTGTTTTGGGCCTCCCTGGTTTGAGTATCAGCACCATATTTGTTTCATAAAAGGAATTTGATAGGACTCCACTTATTTTTCCAAATAGTTTATGTAATATTGGGATTAATTTTTCTTTAAATGTTTGGTAGAATTTGCTTGTGAATCTATCTACTCCTGGGGATTTTTTCTTAGGAAGTTCATTGATGGCTTGTTCAGTTTCTTTTTCCAAGATTAGGTTATTAAAGTGTTTTATTTCTTCTACTGTTAATCTGGGTAATTTTTATTTCTTGTAGATATTCATCCATTTCATTTAGATTGTCAAATTTGCTGGCATATAATTGGGCAAAACAGCCCTTAATGATTGTCTTATTTTCCTCTTCATTTGTGGTATGTTTACCCTTTTCCTTTTTAATCCTAGTAATTTGGTTTTCTTTCCTTTTTTAAATCAAATTAAGCAATGGTTTGTCTATTTTATTGTTAGATATTTTTCCCCATAAAACCAGTAGTTCATTTTCTTAAAGAACCAGACTCCTTTCCATGATCAGTTTTAAAAGATTTTATTCATGGAGGAAAAGTAAACTTCAAGCATTTTTATCTGAGAGTTCATAGATTCTGGGTTAGTAGGATCCAAACAAATTAAGTTTATCAGACCTTCTGAAGTAGAATGTTGCCTTACCTTACTTACCTTAACTTTACTGAAGTAACTCTTGTCTTCCTGATAAAACACCAGAAATATCCCATTTGCTTCTAAGATGACCCACAGTTTATCATCTCTGAAAAAGCATTTATTATCATTTATTAACTATTATTAATAGTATTTACATCATCAAAATATTTCATTAGGTTTAAATCTTGACAATTTGTTGTTTATTAACAAATTAATTTATCAAATAATAATTTATAGGAAAGTATGCTGAACACTGTGCTGGATGCAGAGGAGATCATTTCTGCAATTATTGGCATCCTAGAATTTTAGTAATATGTCAAAACTGGGTAAGCATCATGACATAGCAGATAGAAAACTAGCCTCAGCGTCAGGGAGACCTTGGTTCAAGTCTTGTGCCTTACCGAGAATGCATATGAGATCCTGGACAATTCACTGAAACTCTCACTTTCCTAGGCAACTTTCTAAGACTATGAGTTGATTAAAGGATATGAAGTATAAAAGTATATATAAAGTATAAATAAAGTATATATAAAGTATATTCCCTCACCAGGAGTTCTCTACACCAAGTGTTTTTGTTTCCCTTGTGATTTCCTAATGATTATTGAATATTTGGTGGATTAATTCATCCTTTTCACCAATATGTCTGTGTAATACTAGCTAATTACAATTCCTGAACAAAAAAGTTCAAAATTACACCATACTAGGCCAAAAAAATCACCTATAGAAGAAAAGATACTGAAATCATGACTACTTTAGGGTTGATGAAAAGGGAAAAAAACGAAAATGTTCAAGTGGGATATGAACTCCTGGAGAGCAGTATTGACTTCATTTTTATGCTTGTAACTCTAACACCAGATATAATCCCTTGCATGTAGTAGATGCTTAATAATTGTTTGCAGAATTAAATTAATCACAGCTTTGTACCATACCTATTGTTTTACATTCTTATTTTATTTGAGAACTAAAGCTTCAAATTTATGCTTCTCCAAATAGTGAGGAGAAAGACAATTGTGTGTTCTCATTCGTGTCTTTGCCAAATGCCTCTTTAATTGTCTTGTTTGATTGTGTCATTCACATTTCGGATTTTAATTCCACCAACAAGACGGGCTGACTTGACAGCATTTGCTGGTACGTGAGGCTTTTACTGAAGCTTGGCTGTGTAATTTCTTTACAGACAGTGTAACATCTGTACTTGAGAGACAGAGTTTGATCTGAGGAAGAACATCCCTCGTAGTAGCCAAGAGGAAAGGATGTTTCAGATTAAAGGCCAAACAAGAGAATGACCTTAACCCACTTCAGCTCTCTGATCTGAGAACTGGAAGAATCAAGGAAGGCTGCAGACAATTTTCTTGAGCTAAGAAAAGTGACTGCTTCCCTCATCACTTGATAAGCCATAGAGTAGCTTTGTAGAGAACTCAATCAGGGGTCTTTCTGTAGGAAAGTAACTCGTCCTAGCACTACTTTCTCCCAAACAGCACTGTGGTATTTGAGCCCTGCAAAGAGAGAGAAATTTCCAAAGTGTGTGTATTTGAAGGGGAGGGACTGAAAATAAGTTGCTTTGTAAAATTTTATGGGGTGGGTGGCATACATAAACTTAGGCCACTTAGGATGAACTTTATGGATCTGGGTGAGGAGAAGGTAGGTTGGAGAAAAGGAGAGGGGTACTTTAAAGTTACTTTGTTTCTGTTTATATAAGCAAAATTTTGAAGGTAACAGGATTTAGCATATATTTTTATGGATGCCTTCCATTTTTCTGCTTCCCATTTCCCCTAATTAGTACAGGGAGGGATGGAGGGAGGAAGGGACAAAGGAAGGCTGGCAGGGAAGAAGGAAGGAAGGAAGGAAGGAAGGAGGGAAGGAAGGAAGGAAGGAAGGAAGGAAGGAAGGAAGGAAGGAAGGAAGGAAGGAAGGAAGGAAGGAAGGAAAGCTGGCAGGGAGGAAGGAAGGAAGAGAGGAAAGAAAGAAGGAAGGAAAGAAGGAAGGAAAGAAGGAAGGAAGGAAGGAAGGAAGGAAGGAAGGAAGGAAGGAAGGAAGGAAGGAAGGAAAGAAAAATCAATCCTCTTAATAAATATTCATAGTCATGTAAAGCAAGTTTCCTCACTGGTCATGTCCAAATTTTTATGCCTCTTTTGGCATCTTGAGTCCATCAACTCCCTGAAGGGTAGCATACTTCATCTTCCATCCTTTGGAATTTTTGTTGGTCATTCCACCGATAAGAGTTAAATCTTTCAAGGTTGTTTTTCTTTATAATTTTATTTTAATAGAACGTTTTTTAAAAAGCTGGGAGTTTGGGTATTTGGGGTTGTTTGGCTGGGAAAGGAAGGGGTGGAAAATAGAGGACTACATATGAATGTATTTGGAGTTTGCTTTGGCACAGCTAATCTAAAAAGAATGTTTTGAAAGACTGAAGTCACTTGGAGTTTGCATCCGTGAGAGGGAAATGGTTCATTACTGGATCACGATAACTTCAAAAACCTGTTTCTCAAGCCTGATTCAATAGATAAATTCAACAAATCCTTAACAAATTGTTATTTAGTAATGCTTATTAAATACTTACTGCATATAAGACATAGACAGATTCCTCATAAGGAGGCACATGTGAAATTTAACAAAGAGGCAAATTGAGACTATTCTCCTAGCAAAATAATAGCTTATTATTAATAGGTCACCAAACCCATTAGTAAAGGATGGGCCTATGGCACTGCTTCTGACCAAAGACCCTGAACTGAAGGTGCAACTCATTTTTATAAACATAGAACAAAAATCATATAATTGGCTCGAATCATAGGAGTGAGGAATTGATTGGTCACATTAAACTTCCCTAATTTGTGTCTTCCCATGAATCCACCACAAACATATTAAGCATTTGGTGGTCCAGTTTTATAGGTACCACTGTAGTGTGTATGCTGTTTTTTTCTGTTATTCCATGCTCTCACATAAGGCTCATTTTCTTTATGTAGAAGTGGACAGAGCACTGGCTTTTGGAGTGAGAGGACTCAGGTTAATAAATTCTGCCTCTAAATTCTTGCCCTTAGGCAAGTCCCTTCACCTCTCTGGCTCTTAGTCTCCTTATCTGTAAAATGAGAGGGCTTGTCTCTAAGGCCTCTAAGATTTTTTCTAGCTACATATTTATGATTCCGTGATCTCTTCACTTCTTAAACTGTTTTTTACACTCAGTTTATTATTCATAATGCCCCTCAGTCTATTTGTCTCCTTTGAATGACCTTAGATTATAATCCTTCAACGTCTGTGATTTACCACAATATACCATGATCTTCATAATGTTGGAGTTTTAAAAAAATAACATTTGTTTCTGGAAGAAGCTCAGGGCCATTAAAAGCAAGGCACATTTTCCCAAATGCCGTTCATTGCTGTCCCCTCCTTTTATTGAATTCTGCTTCAAGTTAGTTATCCATCTGCAATGTCTGTCCAGGATTTGTGTACTAATAGACTATATCTATAGTCTGTTCATCCAACTGCATATCATAGTTTCAACAATAGTCAATTTTCATTTTTCATTTGTTTTTTGGCCTAAGATCCTAGTTAGTCTGGATTGTTTAAATTAAATTAAATCTCATTTAGGAGGCTCTGTAGCATTCTGGAGCTTGATGCGCTGATCATAATCACAAACAGATTCATCGAGGGGCCATCATCCATTCAAAAATTCCTCTTCCATTTGGACTTGTTGCTGGACATCCTCCTTGATGAGCAAACAACCTCACCAAACATGTCTCCCTGTCTTAAACCTCCTTTGTCTTGAATAATCGAAGGATCCTGAATCAAATGTATCTCTGTTGTTACATCTATCAGTGGATCTTTTATGATCTTAGCATGTGCACAGGAGATAATTTGTTGAAAGAGAGCCTCTAAGGCAATATTTTGCTCTACCAAATTAAATGTTTGTTTTAAATAGTTAAAAGCAGTAAACACAGTGGAATTTTATGTTTTCCGCACAGTTTGGTAAAAATGATTATATAAAATGTCTTCAGCTGACATTACTTACGAGTACTATGGCCTGTTTCTCGTATTTTCATCAAAGGTACTACTCTTATGTACATGGATTAGTCTTTTTAAAAGAAAATTCATTGATGGAATAAAATAAACATTTCCATAATATAGTATAATAAAAAAAGATGATTGGATTAGTCTTATAAAGATTTTGTAAAGGTGGAAAAGAATCAGTATGGGGTCAGAAATTTTGGATAGTTTATTAATGTTTATTTGCATTTGTTTGAAATATTCCCATTTTTCTAATATCATCGATCCACAATCCAGATATCTTTTACCTCCTTGATGTTCTGAAAAGTTCATTGCTTCCAGGACACAGAGTTTTGTATATTTGAACCATCTAGCTGGTCATTACATTTCTTTCATTGTATATTATTTTGCCTCCTTGTGGAGCATATTATGCATTATTATGTAAGAGCCCAAAGAAGGTGATTGTACCATCACTGGCAAAGAAAATAGTTTGTTAGAAAAATTTTGGCAAATTCTTTCCATTTTTGTGTGTTTGTGATTTTCCTTCTGTTTTTGTCCTTTCAAAGGGAAGTGCTCAGTCAGTCATAGATTTCAAAGTGAAAGAGCCTGCAGAAACCCTCTAGTTCAACTCTCTAATTTTACATGTGAAAAAACTGAGACCCAAAGAAGACACTTGGGTTGACCCACCCCCACAAAGAGAACAAATTGAAACCATTTGACAATAATGGGGAGAGAGCAATCACATACCACTTCAGGACTTAGTTTCTGGAAAATATATTAGAGGCCCTCATTAGATGAATGTGGGAGGACCCCAGGCCAGTCACATCTTATTCATATTCCTCACACAGAGGTAAAAGAGGTGCATCTAGTGGGCCCATACAGGCTGTGTGTCAGAGAATGCTTTGGGCTCGAAG
This sequence comes from Notamacropus eugenii, assembly GCF_028372415.1. NCBI lineage: Eukaryota > Metazoa > Chordata > Mammalia > Diprotodontia > Macropodidae > Notamacropus > Notamacropus eugenii. The sequence goes on along the minus strand of NC_092877.1, from coordinate 165,333,897 downwards.
GCCATCCCACCCTCAGAAAACATCTGTTGCTTACCCTATTTCCCTGCATGCTATGTAGGTTAATGACATGGAGCATGAGCTAAATTCAACGCAAGAACAAATAACACCATATGACTGGATATGCTTGCACTGTTTGCGATACATTCTTTGAATAAATGAAGCTCTCCAAGAAAACAGAGAAAACCACTACATCTTTCAAGTTGCATAGTAGATAAGAGTAAACTTGCTTTTCTGTTCTTCAAAATACTTGATTTTTCACTGGGTGGCACTGTAGCATTAAAAAATGGATTTCCCAAGAGCCCTCAGTTATTCCTGGAATGATGATAATGTGTGCATTGCATTTGAAGTCCAATGGCACATCAGTTTCCATGCCCCTTAGTAGCAAAACACTTCATAATGTTTAATGCATTGCCCCCACATGGACGGGAGAGTTGAATAGATATATAACCAAATGTCATTTTGTTGAGTTAGTTCACAGCCAGTTCATCATGAAATAATTGTAAATGGAGTGGTACATCATTAATGTTCTGGGATATCTTTCAGTCCAGTTCGTATTCCCTGCCAGTTCTGAGAGTAGAGATGCCATTGTGATGGAGTCACTTTTCTTTGAAGAGACCCTAACTCCATCATCAATGGAGATTAGTATGCAGCTTGCAGACATGACTCATTGCTGACATAGCTCCTGTAAAGACAGTGCTTTGACCTAGATGCAGAGCATTTAGTGATAAATAGCTGACTAAATGAGGATAACTTAGACTCTATGAAGTGTTTGCCCTTGCCCTCTAAAGATTAATTCTGAATGGGCTGAGTGCTTTGAGTTGGTCTGGGTTGCTCTTGCTTTGAGAGAAGTCTGAAGAAAGATTACAAACTTTCTGTCTTGGAGTATAGTAGAAAGGTTCTAAATTCTTGCAATTGCTTGACTTTTTAAAGTCAAAATTTAGCCTAAATCCTAAATTTTTTCACGATAGGATTTCACTGCCTATGTCACAGGATGACTGTGAAGAAAACTCTTTGTAAACCTATAGAAACAGCGTTGTTTTGAGACTGCTGGTTATATAGCAGATGGAGTACCGGACTTGGAAGTGGGAAGTCCTGAGTTCAAATCTGGTGGCAGACACTTATCATTTGGGCAAGTCACCTAACTTCTATTTACCTCAATTTCTACCAATATAAAATGGAGATAATAATAGAGGGACTATTTCAAAGGGACTTTATGAGAGTCAAATAAGATTCTTGTGAAAGTATTTAGCACAGTGTCTTATACATCCTAGGTATTATACAAAAGCTTATTCCTGTAGCCCCATTAAGTGGCATTGATATAACTTAGGATGTGCCAAGAAGTCAAAAGCTCCAAAATATTTCCCCTCTGATATGGTCTTTAGCATCAGTAGATTAAATCATTGTGTATCCCTTCTGCCATTTCCCAAGATTTTTATTGCCAAAAGTTCCTTCCTTTATAAAAACTAAAAACTCATTTTTTTAAAATGAAACATTTTTGTCATCCTATTACTACATCATGTCCTCCCCAGCTCTCCCTTCTTTATCCCCCTTTTTCCTGTCTCTTATCATTGAGCCACACTTCTCTCCAGCCAGAACTGCAATCCTGAGCAGTCCCATTTGAGGATTTTGCTGATTGGCCAAGGCAATTACATGATTAAATTAGTTTATGGTTACCTCATGCAGTATGTGAACAGAAGGTACATCTGAGCATAGGTAAATTTCAATGTAGAATCAGCCATTTTAATTACCTCACTGTCTAGTAGGCATTTTTTTCATTGCTTCTTTCTTCAGCTTCTTCTTTTTTTTCATCTTAAACCTTTTCAAAGGTTACATCTCAACTGTGCTTTTCTTTTCCCTCTGATCAGGTCACCCAGCCCTTCAGTAAGTTCCCCGAGTCTTGCCTCCTTTGGAGATTCTCTTCTGACTTGGTATATCACCATGCCATTCTACCTGACCTTACTATACCTAACTTGAAAATACTAAGACTCCTTTCATCATATAATACACAAGAAGAAGCACAGGAGCCTTGTAGTCAGGAAGATTTGGATTCAAAACTGGGTTCAGATACATCAGCTCTACGGCCCTAAGCAAGTTACTTCTGCTTTCCTTATCTGTGGAGTAGGGTTAATGAAAGCACCTATCTCCCAGAGTTACGAGGAACAAATGGAATAATGGCTTAGCACAATGCCTGGCACATAGTAAGCACTATATTAATGTTAACTATTATTATTTAAATGTATGTCCTGTTTCTTTAAAACCTATGATTATAATGGATATAAATTGTTTGTTTGATTGAACTGGATTTATTTGAATTGATTTGAGTTGTTAACTCCAAAGTAGCCCTGATACATTGCAATGCCAAACACCAAGTGAATGAATACTATCTATTCTCTAGTTTATGTTGTGCAGTTGGATAGACGAGCTATAGAGATTAACAATCACCACATAAATCTAGGACAAACAATACAGATGTCCATGCTAAATTCAGAAATAAAAGTGAAATGCCAATCAATTAGAGAGTGGCTGAACAAGTTGTGGCATATGATTGTGATGATTGTGATTGTGATGGCATATTATTGTGCTATAAGAAGTGACAAGTAGGATGATTTCAGAAAAGACTTCAGTAAACTGATGCAAAGTGAAGTGAGCAGAAGCACGAGAGCATTGTATGAAGAACTGTGAAAGCCTTAGCTCTTGATCCAAGACAATCCCCAAGGACTCATGAGGAAACATACTATGTGCCTCCAGAGAAAGAACTGATGTTATCTGAATATAGACTGAAGCATGCTATTTTTTAGTTTCTTTCATTTTTTGTGTCATTGTTGCTGGAGTCTTCTTGGACAAAATGGCCAATAGAAAAACATTTTACATTAAAAAAAAAACTAAATGGAAAATGGAAAGTGGGCTGGATTAGCTTCAGGAAATTGTATGGCTCCTTTAATGACTTCATACTTTTCCCACAACAAAGGTCCATCTTTTTTAATGCCCATGTCCTACCAGACATGGAACACAGAAGGGTTTCATTTAGTTAACATATGTTAAGCACTGTGCAAACTTTAAAGTGGTATAAAATGCTAGTTAGTATCATTATTATTGTTAATGCTGTTGAAATTATTAATAACGATAATCCATATGATCATGTGTCTCTCCACATTAGTAGTTGCATCACTCTAAATAAGGGGGGGGGGGGGACTTCAATAGGTCCAAAAGATAACCCATTTGATTATAGCCTTTGTATGTAGTTATGTAGGACCCCATAAATAGGAGAGTATGTAGGATCCCATAAATAATTGTTTTCTTAAGCCTCAGTAGGCTAGACAAATCAAACTACTGGATCATGTTGAATTATTTTAAAGATTCTTAAATGCATACTGGATTCCATATTAGATCATAAGCACCCTGAAGACAGACACTCCCAATGTAATAGAGCATATCTAGCATATACATATATCACAATACTATGCACATATAGATATGTAATTTGAACTAATTACAAATCTTTTTCTGGACTTCTAAGGAGAAATGGAATAGAAAATTTGTTTTCCCTCTGCCCACTCATTCTTTTTCAAGTTCTACATCGTGGTGGTCTTCTCTTCTGATAGGAAGCACTTTTTTGAGCCCCAAAGTACCATTTTAATTACTTCTGGGCAGAGAATTTATCTCAGCTGCACTCAGAACCAAAAAATGAACAGATGAGGAATGAGCCCCACTCTGAATGCATCCTATCTTTGTTCATTTTAGCACTACTGATATGTCCCACAGCCCTGTTTCACTCCACTGGTGACTAGGAAGGCACGAGAGCATTGTCCACTATCCAGAACCTGGGCAAACATGCCATCATGAAATTGATGTACAATACTGATGAGCTTCTCTGGGCAACCAAATTTCAACATACTTTTCCATAAGTCCTCATGACTAACAATGTCAAAGGCCTTGGTTGGATCTACAAATGTTGTGTATAGACTTCTGTTCTGCTCCTGGCATTTCTCCTGGAGTTGTTGAGCAGCAAACACCATGTCAACTGTTCCTTGGTTGTTTCTGAAGCCACACTGGCTCTCAGGTAGGTGACTGTCTTCCAGGTGAAGAATCAGCCTATTAAGGAGGACTTTAGCAAGAATCTTGTCAGCAGTGACTAGGAGAGAGACTCCCCTGTGATTGTCATAGGACAATCTATTTCCTTTACCTTTATAGAGATGGACAATGTATCCTTTAACTCCTGGGGGGGATAACCTCCTCTTGCCATATAATCTGAAAAATTTCAGCTTATTTGTATGAGCAATGGTCCCCCCACCTTGTAAATCTCAGCTGGAATAGAATCAGCACCAGGTGCTTTGCCATATGAAAGGAGGAGTCTAATTAGCACGATGTTTTCAGCCATGTTGTCAAATACTTTCAATGAGGATGAACATGGCATCAAGGTCAGCTACCATACTGATGGTAAATTCTTCAATTTGAAAAGGCTACAAGCCAAAACCAAAGTGGAGGGAGTATTGCTGCATGATTTTCTGTTTGCAGATGATTGTGCACTCAATGCAGCCTCTGAAGCTGAGATGCAACAAAGTATGGATCAATTCTCTGTTGCCTGTGCTAATTTTGGCCTAATAATTAACAAGAAAACACAGGTGCTCCATAAGTCACCACCACACCATGCATACCTGGAACCATCAGTTACAACAAATTGTTATGTTCATCCTTCATTGCCAAAGAAGACCATGCCATCAGAGAAATGATGACATGACTTGCACTTGACTTTGTTTTGAGTGAGGGAGGGCTGTGCAGGTCACCAACCTCACTTCTTCAGAGCCATCTGAATCCAGTGAGCAGATATTCATCAAGATGACTGGAGATGACCCAGGATGATGCAATTGGGGTTAAGTGACTTGCCCAAGGTCACACAACTAGTGAATGTCAAGTGTCTGAGGTGAAATTTGAACTCAGGTCCTCCTGACTCCTGCTCTATCCACTGCACCACCTAGCTGCCCCAGTTACAACAAATGGAGAAGTTTTGAATGCTGTACATAAGTTCACTTACCTTGGTAGTGTACTTTCTAGGGATATACACATTGATACACACATTACTAGAGCTAGCTCAGTGTTTGGGAAGCTCTGAAGAAAAGTTTGGGAGAGAAGAGGTATTAGACTGATTACCAAACTGAAGATCTACAGAGCCGTTGTGCTGACCTCACTGTTGTATGCCTGTGAAACATGGACAGTCTACCAGCACCATCCCAGGAAACTGAATCACTTCCATTTGAACTGTCTTAGGAATATTCTGAAGATTATCTCGCAGGATAAGGTACCAGACACTAAGGTCCTTGCTTGAACTAAACTTTCAAGCATTGAAACTATGCTTCAAAGAGCACAATTCTAATGGACTGGCCATGTTGTTCGAATGTAAAATGTACAGTTGCCAAAAATATTATTTTATGGAGAGCTCACATGGGACAGGTGATCACATGGTGATCAGAAGAAGCGGTACGAGGACACTCTCCAGGTCTTTCTTAAGAACTTTGGATTCGATTATGTAATGTGGGAGACATTGGCACAGGACCATTCATCATGGCATGTCCACATTAGAAAGAGTGCTGTGCTCTATGAGCAAAGCAGAATCGAAACAGCACAAAGTCAATGTAGGATGTGCAAATTTGGAATATCCACCCCAAATGTTCACACAGACTCTGTGCCTAATCTGTGGTAGAGCATTCTGAACTTGTATTGGCCTGATCAGCCACAATCATACACACTGAAACTTGAGTTTGTCATGGTGATATCATTTTGGTCCTCTTGGAGAGCAAAGAACAACAACCAACCAACCAACCAACCAACTGCTATCTCCCCATAAGCATTTATCCAGAACTGTGAAGTTAGAAGCTATATGGGTAGCTCTATAGAGCGTGATGAAAAATACAATTTGTTTGAAGTCTGCAAATCTTTCAGTTTTTCTTCTGTTTATTGTTTCATTACTATTTACATATTTAAATGTCATTGAGATAATCTTATTCAGCATCATTACAATGAGAGTATAGGGGCCAAACTGGGAGATGTATGCTTGCCAAATATATTCACCACTATGTAGAAGAGAATCAGGGGAGACCAACTTGAAGAGAGATTCTTTGTGAATGGTGAGATCTTCCATCTGATCTTCTTTCAAAATGATATTGTGCTATTTGCATTGTGCTCTACAACATTGTGCTTCCACTTATAACTATTGAAAAGAATTTTCCTTGATCATTCAAAGAGTAAAGACCAAGTGTCTAAACAATATCCACTCCCTAGTTTATGGCAGCAGTTGGATGAACAAGCTATAGAGATTGGCTTTCACTACAAATTTTATATATATGCACACACATATATGTATGTATGTATGTGTGTGTGTGTGTGTGTGTGCATGTATATATATATATATATATATATATATATATATATATATATATATATATATATATATATATATATATATATATATATATATATATGTATATATGGTTTGTCCTTCATTCTCAAAAAGGACCATGACATCAGGGAGATGATGACATGACTTGCAATTGACTATGATTTGAGTGAGGGAGGGAGTGCAGCCTCACTTTCTCCTCCAGAGCCATCTGTGTCCATTGACCAGTTATTCATCAGGATGACTGGAAATGGCCCAGAATGCAGTGGGAGACCTTTGTCCTTTTAAGCTAAGGTATTTTTAGATTCTCATTTCTTGAGTAAGGCAATGCCCACAGTGAATTGGCCTCTTTAAGAAGTGAGTCTGGGCATGGTTCTTTTTAACAAAAACAAACAAACAAACTGGGAGGGGAAGACTCTCAGGGCTGCTGGCCAAAAGAGAAACAGTTATTATTTACATTTGCTCTGAGCCAGGAGGGCTCCAAAATAACTATGAAGTGGTGCTTGGGCAGGGACCTGTTGTCCAGTCCATGAGATTCGAAGTGAATTGAGGCTTAATCTTTGAGAAAGAAATCTAGCCAGTAAATGCCCATGTTAACTAGGTAGCTTTTGATCATCAAAATTTACCTTACTTTGGGCAGAACACCCTCAGGTAAGGGGAGAGGAAAGTAGAGGAGAAAAATGTGTGTATGTATATACATATATATATACATATATAAACATGCACATGAATATTAAAGTATATGTGTAAAGTGAAAACCAGTCTCTCTGTATATATGTATGCACACAATCTCTTGGTATGTGTATATACACATGTATGTATATGCACATACATGCATATATGTATATGTGTATGTGTATGTGTATGTGTGTGTGTGTGTGTGTGTGTATCTCCAGGACAAAACTAGAATATCCAAACCAAGTGTGAACTGAACAAATATCCAACCTTTCATTAGATTATAACTCCCTGTTATTAAGAAGCAGTTACGAGGGAGAGACTAGAAACTTTTAAGGAATCTTAGAATTTTTTCCTTTGTACATCAGCCAGGGCTATTTAACCAGTATGAAGTCCCTAGTTGAATTTCTCCATTGTATTGTGGCCACCCAAATTTTTGTTACCTTAGTTGTCTGAAGTAAAGTATGAGAAAAGAAAAATGTTATCACAGTTTTCAGTAGCATTTACACCACACAGACTAGGCAACTCTCTAAAACTGTGAACTCCAGAGAAGTTTCAGCTGGCATTAATTAAGGAAGTTTCCATGCCAAGAATTCCCTGCTTGGATGAAATCTCAAGTCTGCACCACGAAATCCCTCCAAAACCTATATCTATCAATAAAACAGCTCCTCTTGAAAGGAAGGAGAGAGATACAGGACAATATCTAGCAGATGGACAGATCAAGTGAGGATTTTTTTAGGATAAAGGGACATGGACAAGTTTGCTGGCAGCAGGAAGCCTTTAGTAGACAAGAAGACACTGAATATGAGTGAGTGGAAATGAAAGAGAGGGCTATTCAATGGAGTAGAAAAGATAGAATGGGTTCATTTTTAGAAAGGCAAACACTTTATATGAGTATAAGATATTTCATATGATTTTTTTATATACTTGTTATACACACACATATACAATGACATTACTGTTCATTTAACTGAGTTCTCCCCACCTCTCTGGCTCCACCTGCATCTGTGTGCCTATCAACCCAAACTGATATCTCATAATGAAATATTCTATTGACCACTGACAGAGCTAGGCAGAGTTTGATTGGGTCTCAAGGTTACTTTTGATCAAATGGTCCCCCATAAAAATCCTTTTTAATGATCACCACTAGGTGATTGTATTTCTCACAGAGCTCCTCTTCTGGAAGGTCACTATCACCAGAAGGCTCCTAATCAGGGTCTTTTCCTAACCCTTCATTCATAAAATTATGAATGAGAGAAAAGGTAGGCAAGCAGTTTGTTTCTTTGAAATCTAAAAAAAAACATATAATGGTACAAATGTAAATATTGCTAAAAAGCTATTCAGTAAAACATTGTGATCATCTCTTTAAACAGTACCTCAAGAACTGCTGCCTTTCCAGTCATCCCTTTGGTCAATTGAGCCAAAAGGGCCTTTGCATTCAGCAAACATTGATGTTGAGCTGCCGACAGAATACATCTGTGGCAAATGTTGGCCACATCAGTAATGAGTGCGGAAAGATCTAGGGGCTGTGAAGAAAACAGTCTGACTGGAAACCAAAAAGTTAATAACATATAGAAGAAAGTTATATTTGTGGCACCTAAAAATTTCGTCCTTTTTTTAAAAGTCAAAGGCTTAATGGCTCCATTCTGAGGTTGCTATTTAGTTGCCAAAGGAAAACCAGAGATGAGACTCCTTGTTCAGTTTGAGGGGAGCTGAGGTGAGAAGAAGAAAGTGTTTCAAACAAAGTGCCAGCGGTTACATTGTAATCAGTTCTAATGAGAAGCACAACATGGCTGACTCATTTGGTCTTTGGAATCTGCTCTGGCTCTTGAAAAGCAATCGTTACCTGTGAACTCCTTTTAAAAAAAGAAAGTATAGCTACGGTTCCAGGTGATAGGATGTCTCAAAGTTGTTTTTCTCCCCTCCACTTGTTTGGATTCTTAGCGGCCTAAAATGAAGTTTGTTCGATGAATTTTTCCCTTTTAAGTTGAGGAAAATATTAACTCCCCACTTCTGATTTGTTTGCATCTTATTTGCCAAAATCCTCTGTACAGACGTGGAACGAAGCCTGTTCATGTCTCCCTTTAAAAGCACTGTGGAGCTTTCATTCGAAAGCTTTTGTTCTTAAAGGAGAAACTCTTAAGACTGTAAATTGCAGAACAGTTAAGTCTCTGTTGGTAGAGGAAGCTTCTTCACTGGGAATTCACTAAGCCAGTGAAATTTGCAGGTTTGAACTTAAAAGGGGGATGGAGAGTATGGACTCTTTACACACAAAAAGTCCTGGTAATTTTGGATCTGGAACAGTTTGGGATGACGATGAACAGGAAGTTTAAACGTGTTCCAGATTCTTCTTAGTTGTGAGGCCATGGCAAACTCAACCTATCTAAGCCTCAGTTTCTTAATCTACAAAACAAGAATAATGACACCTATCTCACTGGGTTTTTGTGAAGATCAAATGCAATAATACATAAAAGTGCTATATAAATGTCAGTCATTATTGTTATTTCTGTCACTACATGTATAATAATTTAAACAAGCTCTTAGCTTGAAAATTTATGGGAAGAGGGGAAATTACAGCGAATAGCTGTCAAACAGATGTCTGTGAAAAAAAAACTGCATTTGGGGAGAAAGAATCAAGGGGAAATTTCTGGGTGTCAGCATCTCTTTATCTTCTGTCTCATTATAAACAAAGGAAAAGAGATATTGATTGTTGAACAAAATATAGAGTGTTGTAACAAGGGAGAGCAAGAAGAGTGCTTGCCTCTTATAACTCAGAACTTAGAACACAAACGAAGAGGGATACTTGAATTCTTCGATAGATGTGTGGTCTCATCCCTATGCATGCTTCTCTCACCTTGGCTCACTCTCCTATTCTGCTCCATGTTTTACCATAAATCCTACATAGGTGATCTGCCCAGTAAACTAGATTCCACCTTCTGATAATTTTAGTATTTGCAAGATCCCATACTAACTTTTAAACTCTCCATCAGCTATTTCCATTATGAGCTGCATGCCTTTTTTCAGGATCATATATGTTCTCAAGTGAGGAATCTTAACAAATGTGACATGACCATTTCAGTATACAAATAAAAGAAGATTTTTTAAGTGTATACTTAATTGAACATGAATAGTTATAATATACCCCTGCTTATCTATATCCCTTTTTAAGTTTCTCACTTCTAAAAGTTTTAACATCTTCATGATGCTGGGGGTTTTTTTCTTTAATTTTTTTGCATCAATACCCACCAACTCCTTCCTCCCCAATGAAGCCCATCTTTTAACCAAGAAATACTTGTCAAGAAAAATGAATCACCCATTGCCCATATCTATAATAATGTGTTGCATCCTTTACCTCTAGTCCATTACCTGGGAGACCATTCTTCATCATTAGTCTTCTTCAACCATGATTGTGTTCATCAGAGTTCTAGTCTGTTAGATTTGTTTTCCATTAAATTGTTGTGGCTAGCTTGATGCCTTTCCATTGCACTCTACTTCCTCTGTTGCCCAGAAATAGTATTCCAACCTCAATGACCTTTGGCTAGAATTGGTGAGCTTTCATTTTATTTAAATTGCACCAAAATAAACAATGCCATTTTGCAGCTATCTCTGTTTCATGCCACCATACCCATTCTGTACCTTATTTCCTTCTAATTCCACCTCTGAGAACAGTAATCAGATCAGCACTAGCTAGCCACTATGCCTCTGTAGAAATTGTATTTCCCTATGGGAATGCAAGCTTTTTAAAAGCAAGGACTATCTATCTTGCTTGTTTCTGTTTCTACAATGCATAGTGCATATTAAATGCTACAATTTTAAATATTTTTTTTACTGATTTGTCATGTAAATTATCCTCGTTCTGCTCACTATATTGTATATCAGTTAAGATATTAAATAAATCTTCCCATGTTTCTCTGAAGCCATCATTTTCATAAATTCTTTTGGCTCAGTAATATTCATTGTATCTCAGCCATCCTGGAAACAGGAGGAAATATTTTTCACCCCATTTCTTTGCTACAATAAAAAAAGGCATCTTTAAGTACTTTTGTACATATGGGGTCTTTTCCTCTCTCTTTGACCTCTTTGAGATACCTAGCAGTTACATCACTGGTCAAGGGATATGGACAGTTTAGTGATATTTTTATGTATATTTCTTTTTTTTCATTTTTCATTTTTAACATAGTTCATATCACATAAAACAATTCCAACTTTTGGTCAAATGATAATTCTCTTAAAGCATTTACAATATAGACCACAAACAAATTATTTTTAACTGAGACACAAATAATAACTATGTATGCTAACTTCACAAGCCCTTGACTTGATTGTCTCCACACTATTGCTAAGAATATTTTTATGTATATTTTGAGTTGCTAGTTCCACTTTTTTTTACCTATTTCCCTTGTGATTCTTGACCTTTTTTTGTTCCTGTAGATTAATTTTGTAGTTAGTTTATCTAGTTCTAGAAAAAGAACTTTAGGTAAAAAAGAACTTTTGGTAGTTTGATACGATATCAAAATCAATATAGGTGGTTTTGTCATTTTTATTATATTCCTAGAGTAAGACAGGGAATAATTAGTATGCCTCCAATTATTTGCTGTCCTTTATTTATATTTTTAAAAGTGTTTTCTAGTTAGTTTCATGTATCTTGTTAGGTGAGCTGAAAGATATTTTATACATTCTTTACTTATTTTGAATAGAATTCCCTTTAATATCTTTTTCCAAATGGGTTTTCTAATATGCAGAAAGTTGATGCTCTTATGTGTTTATTTTATATGCTACTAGTTTGTTGAAGTTACTAATAGTTTTAATTAGCTTTCAGTTGAGTTCAGTTCTAGGTTTCTCTAAATAAAACACTACATTATCTGAAAATAACAATAATTTTATTCTTTATGTACATTCCTTCAGTTTCTTTATGATGTCGTATTACAATAGCTAGCAATTCCAGAACTATTTCAAGTAATAGCAGTGGCACTGTGTAACTTTGCTTTATCTTTCCTTTAACTGGAAAAGTATCTGACATCATTCCATTAGATAGCTTGCTCTTTGAATTTGATACTATTTACTATATTAAGGAAAGTTCCATTTTTTTCTATTTTTTTTATTTTGTCATAAACTAATGATTTCAATCTATTGGTATAATCATGTGGTTTTAATTGTTTCATTGTCAATATGATCTATTGTTTATAGGGGGTCTTAATATCTAATAAAACTTTCATTATTGATATAAATCCAATCTCATCATAGTAGTATATAATATTTCATTATGTTGCTATACCCTCTTTGCAATTATTTTATTCCATATTGTACATATATATTATTTTATTCCATATTGTACATATATTAATTAGTGCTATATTGTTTTTTTATCCTCTCTCATTTGTATCCTCTCTCGTGTTTAAAACATATTTGTCGTAAAAAGAGTTTAGAAGTATGACTTCTTTCTTTTCCTAATTTTGTAAATTATTTATATATTTGAGATAATTTTTCTTGTAATATGTGTTAGAATTCACTATAGTAAATCCATCTAGGCCTGTCTTTTCCCTTTTCAGAGTTTATCTATTGCTTGTTCAGTTTTACTTTCTGTGATTGAAGTATTTAAATTCTCTTTCTTAATGTATTAGTCTGAATAGTTTACATTTCTATAAGTATTCGTGTCAATTAAGATGTCAGTTTTGTCAACATATAATTGAGGAAAATGAGTTCGAACAAATTCTTTATATCTTCTTCATCTGTTCTGAAATACTTATCATTTTATTTTTATGGTTTTTATTTTCTTTTTTTGTAAAAACCAAATTAGCTTGAATAATTACTTTTTAAACCAATTCTTATTTGTGAAGTCAATAGATTTTTTTAAATTTTCTTTGTCCCTTGATTTCAGAATTTTTGTTATTAAATTTTGTTAGTTTTTTATGTGATATTTTTTGTAGTCTGTCTTAATTGATGAACTGATTCACAGATCTATACTCTGTTTAGTGAAAGTGCTTAGAAATCAAATTTTTCCCAGAGACCTACTTGAGCTGCATCTGAAAAGTCTTATTGTCATTAATACTTTTAAAATTCTTTTTAATAAATTTTTTATTCCCTAGCAAATGGTCAGTTTTCATAAAGGTGCCATGCAAAACTAAGAAATGCATATACTCCTTTCACTTTGTATTCAACTAGTTCACGTTGAGCCTGAAGTCAGGAAGTCTTGAATTTGAATATGATCTCAGACATGAAGCTGTGTTACTCTGGTCAAGTCACTTTATCTGTATCTGCCTCAGGGTCTCCAACTGTAAAATGGGGAAAATGATAGCATCCTGCTCCCAGGGTTGTTGTGAGGATCAAATAAGATAATATTTTTAAAGTGTTTAGCACGGTGCCTGGAAAGTATATGCTTAATAAATGCTAGTTTACTTTCTTCCTCTTTGTCTCTTCTCACCTTTTATATAATGAAAAAGAAGTTAATAAAATAAAGGAAATTACATCAACATTAGCAATCAATATTTGGCTCAGCACACCACTGTTTGGACTCGTATGACCCTATTTCTCTGTCTTTGCTCTCAAATCTAATTGACTAGTTCTTACATTTTCCTAGACTCCTTTCAGTCATCCCCTTTATAATTAATGCACCATTGTCAAGGTGTTTGTTCTTTGCCTGTGACTTTTCCCTACCCAGCTCTATACTTCTTTTTAGATCATACCCCTTCCACATTTTCATCTTGCTGGGTTGCATGTTCTAAGGAAAGCTTATATTGATTGGAACCTTGGAGAATCCAATTTGAGGAGAAAAATAATGATGTTTTTATTTTCAGAGTCATTTGAGGCTTACATAGCTCTTTAAATGTTATCTCATTTGAGCCTCATTACATCCTATGGGGAAGGTCAAACACTCATTTTCTTCATTTTATAGATGAGTAATCTATGACCCCCCAAAAGAACCGATGTGCCAATGTGCCACAACTCTAAGGGGCTGAGGTAAGAGTCAAATCCATGTACCCTAGCTTCAGCTCCAGAATCCTTTCCACTATACCATGCTATCCCCAAAGTAGAATGGATCTGAGGTAGAAATAATTCTTGATCTCATTCCTGAACAAAGTAAAATGACAGGTTATTTCTAAGTAGCACTTATGGTTTTTCTCTTTCTTTTAAAACTTTTCTTGTTCCTCTAATACATAAGTGATTAAAAATTATGACTAGTTTCAAGAGAAGAATTGCAAACCAAATATAACATGTTCCAGATCACTAATAGGAGAAAAATAAATTGAAGCAACTCTAAGACTTTTTTCACCTCACACTCTGAAAATTGCTAAATTCTCTCTCTCTCTCTCTCTCTCTCTCTCTCTCTCTCTCTCTCTCTCTCTCTCTCTCTCTCTCTGTCACACACACACACACACACACACACACACACACACACATACACACACCAGCTAATATTAGAGATGTTTGAAGATAGGCATACCATAGATGTCAGCACCCATTAGACTGTAAGAGGCAGGAACTTGTAGACTTGAGAGTTAGGACTGTCTTCTACCTCTTTTTGTATCCCCAGTGTTTAGCATAGTACCTGGTACAAAATTAGTACTTAATAAATATTTGTTAATTCATTGTTGGTGCTGTGAACTCATTCAACTTCTCTGGATATCATTTTGGAACTGAACAAGAAAAGTAAATGGTAACTAAGGTCTTTGTCTTAAATATCTGGTTATTAAACAAAAGACCTAGGAAGGGAAGTGACAGAAACAAAGGTCCCATACTAAACAAATATTCATAGCAGACCTTTTTGTGCAGGAGAGGATGTGGAAATGAAGTGGACACCATTAGGGAGTAACTGGAAAAAATGGTGAGGTAGATATATCCTTGTTGTAGAGGAGTTTGCATTTAACTGCAAGGTAGGATGAAAAAGGAAGAAAAATGTAAGCAGACAAGGAAATAACAGACCTGAATAAATACAAAGAGATTCGGGATGGAGGAACTTAAACCTGGGAAAGATCAAAAATAACTCTTGTTGGAGGTTGCATTTGAACTAAGCCTTAAAGAGAACTAGTGATTGCAGGCAATGAAGGAGAAGAAGGAGAACATCCAATCATGGAAGAAAGCATGTATAAAAGTATGAACACATGAAGCATAGAATGTTATGAGTAGAGAACATCAAGTCAAATACTTATTAAGGAACAAAATGTGCCTGACTGAATAATGCAGAATCATCCCTGTTGAAGCTATCAGGGAAAAAGAACTAATTGTCTAAATGATGTTAAAAAGGAAGAAAGAAATGAAAGAAGGAAGGAAGGGAGGAAGGAAGGAAGGAAGGAAGGAAGGAAGAAAGAAAGAAAGAAAGAAAGAAAGAAAGAAAGAAAGAAAGAAAGAAAGAAAGAAAGAAAGAAAGAAAGAAAGAAAGAAAGAAAGGAAGGAAGGAAGGAAGGAAGGAAGGAAGGAAGGAAGGAAGGAAGGAAGGAAGGAAGGAAGGAAGGAAGGAAGGAAGGAAGGAAGGAAGGAAGGAAGGAAGGAAAGGAAGAAGGGAGGGAGGGAGAGAGACAGACAGACAAAAAAAGAAAATAAAAATACCTAGGGAGTAGGGTCAAGTGCTACCATTCTTATAAATGAGCATTGCTAAATTTGAGAATTTCCTAACAGATGCTCAAATAAAACTCAATATATACATTCTCCAGAAACAGTGCAGGAAAAGCAAGAATGATTACAAGTGATAGTACAGGTCATTTGGACAAATATCAGCATTGTCACAACAGAACCAAAATTGTCTAGAAATGAGTAGACATTTACTAAGCCTTGACCAGATTTAGAACCATTTAGGATCTATCACAATATGGAAGACCTTTTCTTATGCAAAACTAGTAGTTATTAATTCATACCTTGGGAAAGGGGCAGTGTACTATTTTGGCAGAGTACCCCAAGATAACTAAAGCAGGCTGAACTCAGCCACTGGTTGGTAGCAGCCTCTTTCTAGGTAAGGTGGGATTATCCCAAAACTTAGAAAAATCTGGCAAAGTTAAAATATGAGCTCCTTCTCTTTATTTACTTGTAATATTTTATATTGATGTATCTTGTGTTTTACCTCACAGTCACATACTGAGATATTTGTCTCCACTGAACCCTCCCTTGTCCAAAAAAAAAAAAACCAGTTCAGTGAGACCACCTGATATAAACCCTGCCTGTAAGAATATACAACGTAGAAGAGAAGTACGTGTCTTCATCTGGATCAGGTCAGGCCATTGCAGATGTCAGTCCGGCTACCTTTTAGAGTAGCATTCATTTACACTTTTGTAGTCATTTTGTACATCAAGAGTATCACGATGGCCAACAGTACTCTAGAGTGCAGCCGAACCAGATTAAAATGCAACTGGGAAATATTTAACAAAATAAATAATACAGTGAAACATAGATATTACATTTTAAAACTAAGTCAACATGCAGCCTTCAAGGATCCCTTTGTATGGATTAGTGGCCCCCTTTTCTATATGAGTTGGACATCACTGTTTACTCCATTTTCTGGTCATCCCTTCTTCACTGTACAACAGTACATATGTGTCTTCCCATGTTTCCTGTGTTCATTTTCATCTCATTTCATCATGATACCATTAAACGCATATGTATGTTCAGTTTTTCTCCATTGGACAACCTCCTTTGTTTCCATTGTTTGTTTTTTCCACAAGAAAGGGGGGCCTGTTTGGAATATATTGCTATATATATGGGGTCTTTCTGTATTTAACCTTTTTGGAGCATATGACTTGTAAGGGTCAAAAGTTAGATTTTTTCTTTCCAGAATCATAGAATCACTTCATAGCTCTATTGAGCATGTATTCATGCCTATCTTACCATTCTTCCAATGTTTACTATTTTTGTCATTTGTGTCTTTGCCAGAGTTTTGTGAGTATGAGGTGAAAATTTTGAGCTGTTTTAATTTTCTCTTCTATTATTATTGCTATTAATTATTTCCTCCTCATCCTTTCAAGATAGATATTACTCTTATTCATCCTCTAAATGCCAGATCTGGTCCCTGATCTTTTGCATTAACCCTAAAGAATGGAAGGGAAAATATGTTGGCCAAATGTGTTTACAGGATTTGAAAGAAAAAATTGTTTCTTTATGTAGTTCTAGCAAGCCAGTTTAATGTTTTCATCTTAGTCATCAAATGGTCACATTTGTAAACGTATATAATGCGCAATGTTGAGGGACCATTGATGAGGGATGATAAGATGAATATGCCTTCTCTTAACTAACCCTCACCCTGCTCTCCATTCACAAAAGTAATCCAGGCCTTCTAGGTTTTGGATTCCCCTACCAAAGGCACTTTTGTCTCTGGATCGTATTTTCACTGTGCATTTTCCTCTGATTTTCTAGCATAGAATAAAGATCTCAGGAATAATGCCTAAATGATTCATAGATGTCACTGCACCTCTGATGTAAAAATACAGTCTTATATGGCATACCATTTAGGGGTATTTTATTGTTTTATAACTTCTCAGGAAATTGCTGTAGTTTTGATTCTTATTATGATTGCATACTCATGTGAGAACTCATTGATAATCATAAAAAGAAACCTAGAACATAAATTAAGCCAAAAAGCAATCTTAAACTTGTCATTCAGGACTCAGAAGACAGAGGGGGAGGATGGGAAATCCTTTCCTGGAAGCCTGGGTTGAGCTCTTATTTTCTGTATCACAGCCCTTTTACCTTTTTTAGTCTGTTTCCTTTATTTAAAGATTCTTATGACTTCAGCAGTTTAAGAAAAATGAGACCTAGGAAAATCCAGAGAGTTGTTAAGCCAATGAGGACAATAAGAATACGTACTACTATAGTACTTGAGGTTTTGCCAAGGATTTCCCTTACAACGCTCCTGTGAAGGAGGTAATACATGTATTATTATTATTTTGCAGATGAGGAAACTGACACATAAATTTTCACATAAATGTCCCTTGCCCAAGATTATAACCTCTCCCCCATCAAAACTTCCCTTGTAACAAGTAGAGCCAAACAAAACTACTTAATAAATTAGCCACTTCAAAAAATACACATCTCATTCCATACCTGTCATCCAACACCTCCCTACCAAGAGATGAGGGGTCTGCTTTCACCATTAGTCCTTTGAAGTCACATTGATCTGAGATCTTAAGTTCAAGTGTATTCCCTAGGGACATTCAGGTAAAAACCAGAACAAGAATCTAAACCTAGTTCTTTCTGGATGCCAAATCCTTTTCTTTGTGACTTACCATGTTGTCTCCATAATTAGTGTAACTTGTTACCAATTAAATTTTATTGGTACTTAGGATTAAGAGTAACAAGATGGTCTATATCATATTTTGGGTAAAAGTAGAGCATCTGGACCCACAGGTCTTTCTTTGGCATTGGGATCTCCCATTGTATAAATGCTTCCCATCAATAGAATTCTATGACTCTTTTGGAATTTTGTTGCCTTTGTTGATTGGAGAGCTGAGAGGTTAAGTACCTTTCCTTAGGTCATCCAGCAAGGACAGGCACAAATTGAACCCAGGTCTTCTGTCTCCAAGATAGGTACTCTATCCGACACTGTCCACATGGATATAACAGATAAATTTCCTTATTAAAAAAGACTCTTAGCTAGATCTAATGCTACCATTTCCCATTTAATCAGTATTTTTCAGTTTGGGAGGATGGTTGCAGTCTTTTGGAACACTCTGTTACTGGACACAAAGCAAATTGTCTATTTGTAGTCAGACAGAAAGGAGAAGGTAAAATTTGGTCAGCCAATCCACCATGACATGAGTGAAGCTAGTGCCGGCATATCACTGTGGCAAGGCATCACAGAGCATGGGAAGTGTTTGTTTGCAATCAAATGTCAGCCATGATCCTACCCCTGACCTAACAAAGCCTATCTGATTTACAGTCTTGGCTTGATTGACTTGCCATAACAAATACACACTCTGGAGCTGTTGCCACTCCACTTTAAATAGAGAAGTCACAGATGCAGACCATGGTATTTTCGAGCAGTGGTCCTGATCCAAGTGTAAAGACAATTTTTGTTACAAAAACAAAATGGAGATTCCTGGATGTGAATTTTCCTTTTTTTATGTTCTGCTAAGGGCATGTAGAACTATACATGGGCTTTGTTTGCCACAGAGACATAGATAATTGGACTATTCCAGTTACCAGTCTAATGAAATCTACACTCCAACCTTTATGGTCTAGTAAAAGAAGCTAGGTGTCCAGCAGGACCAGCAAATGCAGGCAAATAGTCCAAAATATTAAATGCTACTCTATGCAGAAATAAATATGCCTAGGAATTGAGGTGTTGCCTTTTGACCCAATGAGACTGATTGGATGCAGATCCAGAAAAGGCCTTCTCCTTTGGACTACTGTGAAGACAGAGACTTAGACATCCAGAGTAAGATTGTGACCAATAAGAGGTGGTTCTTGCGACCAAAGTCCTTGTTACTGTCAAATGGCTTAACATTTGACATTTAACGTTCAGAAGTGGACATGATTTCTTCAGCAGAAATGGCATTAAAGAAAATTCATTACCACCTGCTTTGCTGCTGCACTCTAAAGACCATGGGTCCTCCTTTCTTTCTAATTTTTTTAAGTTTTGTTTTTAATTCATGGAATAAAACATCCTACCTAACTTCCCATTAACCCTTTAGATATGTATGTGTTGTCTCCTTCACTGGAATGTGAGTTCTTTGAGGGAAGAAATGGTTTAACTTTTGTCTCTTTCTATAGCACTCAACACAGTGTAATTGCTTAATAAGTGATTTCTCATTCATTCATCATTTAATTCCTGTGTTGTGTCACTTGTTTATGTGTTCCATATTAATTGCCTGTTGGACATTTTGAACTGAATGTCTCATAGTTATCTCATGTACAACATTTCTAAAAAAAAAACAAAAACCTCATTATCTTTCTCCCCAAACCTGTCTGTCTTCCAACCTTTCCTATTACTGTTAAGGGCACCACCATTCTTCTAGTTATGCAAGTTCATTATATCACTCTCACCCCTGAAACACATTCTCACTCACCTTACATATCCAAATGGTTACCAGATTTTCTGATTTCTTTCTCCATGATATCTCTCTCAATAGTCCCCATTCCCTCTCCTGACACTGCCACCACTCAAATTAAGCCCCTGTTACTTCTCTTTTGCATTATTACAACAGCCTGAAAATTGGTCTCTCTGTCTCAAGTCTCTCCCCATAATATTCAGTCCTCATGTAGCTGCCAATATTATTTTCATAAAGTACCAGTCTGATCACATCTATCCTACTCAATATCTTCAGTGGCTCCCTATTACCTCTAGGATCAATTAGAAAGATTTTGGCATTTAAATTCATCACAATTTTTACCTCTTTTCACATTTCTTTTCTATCACTACCTTTCAAGTACTCACTGATTCAGCCATACTTACTGATGCTCACACACTACATTTCATCCCTTCATGCCTTTGCATTGGGTATCTACCATGGTTGAAATACTCTCTTTCTTAACCTCTACCTCTTATAATCTTTGGCTTCCTCTAAGGCTCAGTTCCGACACCAGTTCCCCTAGCTTCTGTCATCTTTCTCTCTAAGGCTGTGTTGTGTATGTACTTTGTACCAAATTACGTACGTGCTGTCTCTCTCCCTTTAGATTGTAAGCTTCTTGAGGGCAAAGACTATTTTTGCTTTTTCTTCATATCCCCCAGCTCTTAGTTTAGTGACAAAGAACTTACTAAATGTTTACTGGTAAATGCTTCTTCACTGGTAACAGAATTCACTTAAAAATATTTAGAATTAAGTGATTAATCTCCCTTATGATATTCCATTTCTAAGTAAGCTGCTAGATGGTATGGTGTATGGAATGTTGGACTTAGAGTCAGAAGGATGCAGTTTGAATATTGTCTCAAATACTGTGTGATGCTGGACAAGTCATATAAGCCTTCTTAGCCCCAATTTCCTTAGCTGTAAAATGAGAATATAACCACATCTATCTCCCGAGCTGGTTGTGGATATCAAATGAAATAACATTTATAAAGCACTTAGCATAGTGTCTGACACATAGTAGGCTCTATATAAACACTTATTACTTTCCCCTTGTTCTGAGTAACAAAAAAAATAATTTATATAAAGTGCTTTGGAAAATCTTAAGTTCTTTATAACTATTAGGTATTATTATTATTATGCCCCTAATTGCTTTGTTGTGTATTTCTCTGTCAACCTGTTGGTTCCTCCAATAAAATGTAAGTTCCTCTAGGGAAGAGAACATTTTTTTTGTCTTAATAACTACTGGGGCCTCCCACCATACCTGGTATGTAAAGGTAGTTTATAACTTTTTGTTAAATTAAATTCTTAACACACTAATTAACCTAAAATTTGCTTCTTTAGAAGATTTTCATTTGATCACAGGTATTCTGGGAATCCATGTTTCAACCTTCAGGAAAGTTTCAGGGTCAACATAAGTGAGTGCATCTTGATACCTGATATACCAGTTCTATCTACCTTGACCTCTGGCAAATGCCACCATGGTGCCACTGGAAAAACACATATGTGCTCTCACACACATACACACAATCTGTAGAGTCAGAAGATTTGCTCTACTTCTAATTAGCTGTTTGACTTTACCCCAGTCAACAAAATTTCTGATCTAGATGCCCAGTAGAATTTTCTTTGGGGGGCAAAGCCAAGATGGCGAAGTAGAAAGACGCACATACACATAGCTCCAAACCCACAACCCATAGAATATCTGTAAAAAAGAGCCCCCGGAGAATTCTGGAGCAGCAGAAGCCACAGAATGGTGGAGCAGATGAGATTTCTGTTCCAGAGAGCCCTGCAAACCTCTCACAAAAGGTCCTCATGCTGCAGATGTGGAGCCGAGCCCAGCCCTGCTGCGGCTGCGCGGCACTGAGAGGAGCAGATCCGAGTGGGCAAAAGGGACAGAATCTCCAGCACCTGTGCAGGTCTCTCCACCCACAGGTGACGGGGGTGAGTGAGAGGGTCTCTTTGGCAGGTCAAGAGGGGAGTGGGGTGCCCCCATAACTCAGGCCCCCTCAGGAGGCAGCAGCAGACGCAGCAGCAGACCTGGGCTCCCCAAGCAGGCAGGAGCCTGGATCCATTGTTGAAGGTCTCTGCATAAACCCCCTGAGGGAACTGAACCTGTGAGGTGGCCCTGCCCGGACCTGAGCACCTGAAGTTAATCTCATACTGAATAGCAGCCTTGCCCCCACCCAAAGCCCTGAGGTTGGGAAGCAGCATTTGAATCTCAGACCTCAAGCACTGGCTGGGAGGATCTGGAGGCAAAGTGGGTGTGGAAAGGACACTCAGAAGTCAAGTCACTGGCTGGGAAAATGAACAGAAAAGGGAAAAGAAATAAGACTATAGAAGGTTACTCTCTTGGTGAACAGGTATTTCCTCCCTTCCTTTCTGATGAGGAAGAACAATGCTTACCATCAGGGAAAGACACAGAAGTCAAAGCTTCTGTATCCCAGCCCACTCAATGGGCTAAGGCCATGGAAGAGCTCAAAAAAGGATTTTGAAAATCAAGATAGAGAGGTGGAGGAATAGCTGAGAAGAGAAATGAGAAACATGCAGGTAAAGCATGAACAGCAGGTCAGCACCCTGCTAAAAAAATGCTGAAGAAAATAACACCTTGAAAAATAGGCTAACTCAATTGGCAAAAGAGTTTCTAAAAGCCAATGAGGAGAAGAATGCTTTCAAAAGCAGAATTAGCCAAATGGAAAAGGAAGTTCAAAAGCTCACTGAAGAAAATAGTTCTTTCAAAATTAGAATCGAACAGATGGAGGCTAATGACTTTATGAGAAACCAAGAAATAACAAAACAAAATAAAAAGAATGAAAAAATGGAAGATAATGTGAAATATCTCATTGGAAAAACAACTGACTTGGAAAATAGATCCAGGAGAGACAATTTAAAAATTATGGGACTACCTGAATGCCATGATCAAAAAAAGAGACTAGACATCATCTTTCATGAAATTATCAAGGAAAACTGCCCTGAGATTCTAGAACCAGAGGCAAAATAAATATTCAAGGAATTCACAGAACACCGCCTGAAAGAGATCCAAAAAGAGAAACTTCTAGGAACATTGTGGCCAAATTCCAGAGTTCCCAGGTCAAGGAGAAAATATTGCAAGCAGCTAGAAAGAAACAATTCAAATATTGTGGAAATACAATCAGGATAACACAAGATCTAGCAGCTTCTACATTAAGGGATCGAAGGGCATGGAATAGGATATTCCAGAAGTCAAAGGAACTAGGACTAAAACCAAGAATCACCTACCCAGCAAAACTGAGTATCATACTTCGGGAGAAAAATGGTCTTTCAATGAAATAGAGGATTCTCAAGCATTCTTGATGAAAAGACCAGAGCTGAAAAGAAAATTTTACTTTCAAACACAAGAATGAAGAGAAGCATGAAAAGGTGAACAGCAAAGAGAAGTCATAAGGGACTTACTAAAGTTGAACTGTTTACATTCCTACATGGGAAGACAATATTTGTAACTCTTGAAACTTTTCAGTATCTGGGTACTGGGTGGGATTACACACACACATAGAGACAGAGTGCACAGAGTGAATTGAAGAGGATGGGCTCATATCTTAAAAAAATGAAATCAAGCAGTAAGAGAGAAATATATTGGAAGGAGAAAGGGAGAAATGGAATGGGGCAAATTATCTCTCATAAAAGAGGCAAGGAAAAGACTTATTAGTGGAGGGATAAAGAGGGGAGGTGAGAGAAAAACATGAAGTTTACTCTCAACACATTCCACTAAAGGAAGGAATAAAATGCACACTCATTTGGGTTTGAAAACCTATCTTACAATACAGGAAAGTGGGGGATAAGGGGATAAGCAGGGTGGGGGGGATGATGGAAGGGAGGGCATGGGGAGGAGGGAGCAATTCCAGGTCAACACTCATGGGGAGTGACAGGATCAAAAGAGAGAATAGAAGTAATGGGGGACAGGATAGGCTGTAGGGAAATATAGTTAGTCTTATACAACATGACTATTATGGAAGTCATTTGCAAAACTACACAGATTTGGCCCATATTGAATTGCTTGCCTTCCAAGGGGAAGGGGGAGGGAGGGAGGTAGGTAAAGAAGTTGGAACTCAAAGTTTTAGGAACAACTGTCGAGTACTGTTCTTGCCACTAGGAAATAAGAAATACGGGTAAAGGGGTAGAGAAAGTTATCTGGCCCTACAGGACAAAAGAGAAGATGGAGACAAGAGCAGAGAGGGATGATAGAAGAGAGAGCAGATTGGTGTTAGGGGCAATTAGAATGCTCGGTGTTTTGGGGTGGGGGGAGGGGACAAAAGGGGAGAAAATTTGCAACCCAAAATTTTGTTAAAATGAATGTTAAAAGTTAAATTAAAAAAATAAAATAAAATAAAATGTAAAGAAGAATAAAAAAATAAAAGAATTTTCTTTGATGCTTCTTGCTCCCCTAAATTCTCATCCAAAATTTTATGTAACACAGTGATACTTTTAATCCTGGTTGGTTGTTGTCCTTCATTTTCAGAGGACCAAAATGATATCACCATATTAAAGTCAAGTTTCTGTGTGTCCAACTGTGACTAATCAGACCCACAGGCATACAACAATGATGTCAACACAACGGCTCTACAGACCTTCAGTTTGGTAGTCAGTCTAACACCTCTTCTCTCCCAAACTTTTCTTTGGAGCCTCCCAAACACTGAGCTAGCTCTGGCAATGCATGCATCAACCTCATTGTCAATTTGTACATCCCTGGAAAGTATATTACCAAGGTAAGTGAACTTATCCATGGCATTCAAAACTTTTCCATTTGTTGTAACTGTTGATTACATACATGGTTCCACCTGTGGATTGTGTGGTGGTTGCTGATGGAGCACCTGTATTTTCTTAGTATTAATTATTAGGCCAAAATTAGCACAAGCAGAAGAGAATTAATCCATACTTTTAATCCTAAAGACTATGGGGAGACTTCCAGGAGCCAAGATGGCAGAGTAAGCAGTAAATAGCTATAGCCCTCGCATATTTGCCTCCAAAGAACTGAAAAACCATAAAATAGCATCCCAGAACAAATCCTGGAGTAGCAGAGCTGGTGGAAAGATGGGGCAGAGTGGTCTTTTAGACTGGGAGACTCGGAGGATTGGCAAGAGAGGTCGAATCTACTGAGGTAAAAGGGGAATGCATTCCAGGATAGGAAGCATCCCAGCAAGCCAGCAGCAAACCCCACCTTAGTAAACCAGTTGGAGATCCTGCCAATACCAGGATACCTGGTATGCCTTTGCATAGCCAGGGGAATCTTCCAGGCAGGCAGACATTACTCATCAGCTAGACCTCCACTTACTTCAGGCATCTACTGACACAAGAAGCATGAGACAGAGCCCTTTACTCTGGGAGCAGAGATTAAATTTAAAAGAAATAAAAAAGGCTCTTCCCCCACCCATGCAAAAAATAATGAGCAAAAAACCAGCAAAAAAAAAAAATAATCTGACCATAGGAAATTATTATGGTAACAGGAAAGATGAAGATACAAACTCAGAAGAGGTCAACAATGTCAAAATGTCAAAATACCTATGAGCAAAACTCCAAAGAAAAATGAGAGGTGGTCTCAAACCCAGAAAGAACTATTAGAATACCCCAAAGGTGCTTAAAATAATACAAGAAAGATAGAAGAAAAATGGGGAAAAGATATGAGAGTGATGCAAAAAAATTATGAAAAAAGGAGTTAACAGATTGGAAAACTGCTTAAAAAGTAGAGTTGGCCAAACAGAAAGGAGATAACAAAAGTCTACTGAAGAGCACAACTTCTTAAAAAGTACAATTGGCCAAATGGGAAAGAAAGTACCAAAGCTAATTGAGGAAAACCATACTTTAAAAGTTAGAATTATGTAACTGGAAGGTAATGACTCTATGAGACATTATGAATCAATCAAAAAGATTCAAAAGAACGAAAAAATGGAAGAAAAGGTAAAATACCTCATGAGGAAAAATGACTGACCTGGAAAATAGATCCAGGAGAGACAACATCAGAATCATTGGACAGCCTGAAAGTAATAATCAAAAGGAGGACCTGGACAGCATCTTTCAAGAAATTATAAAAGGAAAACTTCCCTGATGTCCTGGAATCAGAGAGCAAAATGAGCATTGAAGGAATCCACCAATCATCTCAGGAAAGAAATCCCAAAATATAAACCCCAAGGAACATTATAGCCAAACATCAGAACTGTCAGGTCAAGGAAAAAGTACTGCAAGTGGTCAGAAAGAAACAATTCAGATATCAGGGAGTCACAATCAGGATCACACAGGACTTGGCAGCTGCAGCATTAAAGGGTTGGAGGTCATGGGACACAATATTCCAGAAGGCAAAGGATCTAGGAATACAACTTAGAATCACTTATTAAGTGATTAAATTAAATTAAACATGATACATCAAGGGAAAAATGAAAGAGGAGAAGATCAGGACTAAACTAAAAATTTTACCTCCAATATCAAAACCCAAGAGAAACATAAACAGGTAAAAAGGGGAAAGGAAACATAAGGGATTCTTCCATAGAACTAAATTGTTTACATCCCTACACGAGAAGATGATAGTTATAACTCTTAAAAATTGTATTTCTAATGGTACAAATAGAAGGAATTTAAGGGATGACAAAAAGGAGTACGATGGGTGGGTGTAGAAGTAAAGGAGAGATAGAATGGAATAAATTGTCTTACATGAAGAGGCACAAAAGACCTTTTTCCATGGAAGAGAAAAAAGGAGGGGAGACAATGGACATTGCTTGCACCCTACTCTCATCAGCATTGACTTAAAGAGGAAATAATATATAAAATCAGATAAATATAGAACTCTGTCTTACCTGACAGGGAAGTAGGAGGGGAGAAGATTAAGTAAAGGGGGGGGGGGTAAATGCAGGCACTGACAGAAGGGACTGTAGATCAGGGGAAGTGGTAGACAGAAGCAAAACACTGGTGAGGTGGAGAAGGGTGAAAGGAGGAAGAATAGGATGGAGGGAAATACACAGGTTGTAATCAAAACTAGGGATGGCAATGGGATGAGCTCTCCCATAAAATGGAAGTAAATAGCAGAGTAGATAAAAAACCAGAATCCTACAATATGTTACTTATAAGAAACATACTTGTACAGAGAGATACACACAGAGTAAAGTTAAGGGGTTAGAGGAGAATCTATATTATGCTTCAGCTGAAGTAAAAAAAAAAAAAAAAGCAGGGATAGCAATCCTGATCTTTGACAAAGCAAAAGCAAAAATAGACCTAATTAAAAGAGATAAAGAAGGAGACTACATCTTACTAAAAAGGTACCATAGTCAATGAAACAGTCAAATTAGAAGAACAAGGAATATTGTACCCATCAGATCTATGGGAAAGGGAAGAATTCATGATGAATCAAGAGATAGAGAGCATTATAAATTGTAGAAGAAATAATTTCGAACATTAAATTGAAAAGCTAGTGTATAAACAAAACCAATGCAACCAAGATTAGAAGGAAAGTTGAAAGCTGGGAAACAATCTCTATAGCCAGTGTGTCAGATAAATGTCTCATTTCTCAAATATATAGAGAACTGAGTCAAATTTATGAGAACATAAGTCATTTCCCAATTGATAAATGGTCAAAGGATATGAACAGGCAGTTTTCAGATGAAGAAATCAAAGATATCTGTAGTCATATGAAGTGCTCAATCACTTTTGACTAGAGAATGCCACCTCACACCAATCAGATTGGCAAATATGACAAAAGAGGAAAATGACTAATGTTGGAGAGTATGTAGGAAAATTGGGACACTAGTACACTGTTTGTGGAGCTGAGAACTGATCCAGCCCTTCTGGAGAGCAATTTGGAACTATGCCCAAGGGACAACCATATCTTTTGATCCATCAATGCCACTACCAGGTCTATATCCCAAAGAGATCATAAAAAAGAGAAAAGGACCTATGTGTGCAAAAACATTTATTGCAGCCCTATTTGTGGTGGTAAAATATTGGAAACTGAGGGGATTATCATCAATTGGGGAATGGCTAAATAAGCTGCAGTATATTAATGTAATGGAATACTATTGTGCAATAAGAAATGATGAACACACATTTCAGGAAAACTTGGAAACACATATACAAACTGAATCAAACCACAGGATCATCATGAGGATCAAGTGAATTGACATAGATAACAAAGTTTGCAACCTTAACGTATATTATAAATGGTAGCTATTGTTAATGTTATTGTTGCCATAAATGTCTGAGTTTAAACTTGAACCCAAATATTCTTGATATTTAGTTCTTATGCTGTGTCTACTATACCATGATGTCTGCTGTATCCCTGCCAGCTGCAAATCTGTGATTCTGCATTCTTTCTATAAGCAAACGCTACCCTTGCTTCCAGCAAGTTAGGTTATTCCTTGATAGGGATCTACTCCTTTACTCTTCTTTTCTTTGAGGTGGAAATTTATTCAAAGACATCATAGGAAGGGTCTGATCTGGAGGAGTCTGGAGGACAAACAAAAAAACATTTCAAAGTTGATTTTGGATTTGGTTCAGCTCCACCGAGGTTGCTCTAGAACTGTCAGAGACAACCAGAATCCCCAAGTATCTTGCCATTCCTCAAGCCCCAGATAGACTCTGCCCAGCCTTTGAAGCCAATAGCTTCATAGAACTCTTCACCACCACCATTCCCCAATAGGGCAATTTCCTATGGCCTCCCTTTATCTCAAATTATTTCATTGGAAAAGCAGTGAGTAAAGTCAAGATCTGCAGTGCAAATCAGAGAGATCTCTGATGAGTACAATATTCCTTGTTCTTCTAAATTGACTGTTTCATTGACTATGGTACCTTTTTAGTAAGATGTAGTCTCCTTCCTTATCTCTTTTAATTAGGTCTGTTTTTGCTTTTGCTTTGTCAAAGATCAGGATTGCTACCCCTGCTTTTTTTTTTTTTACTTAGCTGAAGCATAATATAGATTCTGAACTAACTCCTTAACTTTACTCTGTGTGTATCTCTCTGTACAAGTATGTTTCTTATAAGTAACATATTGTAGGATTCTGGTTTTTTATCTACTCTGCTATTTACTTCCATTTAATGGGAGAGCTCATCCCATTGCCATCTCTAGTTTTGATTACTACCTGTGTATTTCCCTCCATCCTATTCTTCCTGATTTACAATTCAGGAATCACAAAGTTTCCCAGTTTGAGGTTTCTCTTTTACTATATACATAAAAAAATTCAAATGTGCAAATTGTGTTCAGAATGGTACCATCCAGTTTTATGATCCTGATGACATGAGCAAACTACTTGTAGTTTGCTCTTATGGTTTATGGTGTCTCTAGAACATTCTGTGTAATTAGAGCCTTGTTATATACAATTGGGAGATGCATTATTACTGTATAATGAAGAGAAGACTATAGTAAGCTTATAAAATAGCTGTTTATGTTCTCATTATAGTTGCATTCTGATTATGGTATTAGCAGCAACCATCAGGAAAGTATAGATAGAGGAGGAAACTTATCAAAGCAGACAATAGGCTGTGGTAGTGAAAGAATTTTAATAGTTCAGATATTAACATTTGTAAGAACTTTTTTTTATAGCATCGTATTTCCAGCTTTGTGAATACTCTCAAAGAATAAATCATGGGCCAATGTTCCACTCTTTGAAGTCTGAAATAAGCTAGGTGTTCTGCGTATTGTGGGCAATTTTGAGGCATAGTGTTTACTGAATGGTCAGAGGAAGAATTTAACGTCTTCCAGTCGAATTGTAGGAGAAAGAAATTCTAACTTAGATGTTAACATAGAGCAAGAGACTGGCTCCAATACTAGTCTTTATGCACTACGCTGTACTGCCTCACTGATAATGAATATTAAGTGTTTTAATTTGTTTATAGAATGACAGTACACACAAAGTGAATTGAAAAACTTCTATAATTAAATCTGTACAAAGAATTACTATTGTCAAGAAGCATTTAAACACCTACTATAAACCTGGCACCGTGAAAGGCAAAGTACCCTCAAGGAGCTCACATGGGAGAGAAAACATGCAAACAACTGTGTACAAGCAAGCTGTCTACAGGATAAGTTGAAGATAATCAGTAGAGGAAAGACATTAGAATTAAGGGAGAATCAGGAAAGACTATTAATCTCTTTACTCCCCATGTCCAGACTACAACTCACCTCACCATCACCTCCCCTCCACCAGGAGAATCCATCTCTTTGTGCCTTCATTCCCTCCTGCCTCTTTTGGAAACTTATCTCTTAAACATCCTCCCTCTTTCTATAATCTTCTGTCTATTCAGTGCCTCTTTTCCTGTTTAAAACCATGACCAGATAAATCTCCATCCAGTAAAGAAGAAACTTTCACTTGACCTTGCCATACTCTCAAGCTGTTATCCAATCTTTCAAGTTTACAAACTCCTACAAGAACTTGCTTCTTCACCTCCCATTCACTTCTATATGTGTTACAATTATCTTGCTTCCAACTCTGCCACTCAACGGAAACTGTTTTCTACTGGGTCAACAAGAACTTCTTAATTATTAAACTCAATAGCCTCTCTCGGTCCTCATGCTTCTTGACCTTTCTTCATGTTTTTTTTTCTTTTTTTACTTTGACTACTTTCTCCTTTTGAATACTTTTTCCTCCCAGAATTTTCATGACAGTGCTTCCCACTGGTTCTCCTACCTATCTGGCATTTCTCTCTTGGTACTTGTTTTCTTTCTTATCATTCATCTCTTTCCCCATATGTATGGGTATATTCTGGACTCTATTCTTTTCTGTCACTATATTTACATTCCTGGCAATCTCAGTAGCTTCAATGTGTTCAATTATCATTTCTATACATATATAAAAGTGCATTTATATCATCATTTTTATCATTATATCATCATCTATATTCTTCATTTTTTTCCTGAACTTCAAACTACTTACAGGATATGTCATAGGCATCTGAAACTTGTGTCAAAAAAAAGAACTTACATTTCTTCCTAAGCCTACCCTTCTTCATAACTTTGATATTTCTATTGAAGGTATGAACCATCATAAGAGCAGCTAGGTGGTGCAGTGGATAGAGCACCAGTGCAGGAGTCAGGAAAACCTGAGTTCAAATCTCAGCTCAGACACTTGACACTCACTAGTTGTGTGACCTTGGGCAAGTCACTTAACCCAAAGTGCCTCATCCTGGGTCATCTTCAGTCATCCTGATGAATATCTGGTCACTGGATTCAGATGGTTCTGGAGGAGAAGTGAGGCTGGTGACCTGCACAGCCCTCCCTCATACAAAATAAAGTCAAGTGCAAGTCATGTCATTATTTCTCTGATGGCATAGTCTTCTTCAGCAACAAAGGATGAACACATGCGTACCACATCCTTCTACTCACTCTTGGTTCCAACCTCTAAGTCATTCGCATGTCTTCTTCACATTTGCAAAATTTTGTCACTTTTATTTCTACAATATCTTTCACATTCCTATCCTCCCCACTTATAAAACCAGCAAAGTGGTTCAGGCCCTCATCACATTTCATTTTAGCTATTATAGGATTACCTATTTTAGATATTACATAGGATTCCCTATCGCTAGTCTCTCCCTTTTCAATCCATCTTTTTTTATAGAGGACAAACCGATATTCCCAAGGTCTGACTACTCATTCCCTTACTCAGGAAACTGCTCCATTTGAGATGGAAAGCCCTTCATAGTATGCTGACAAACTTCTTTTCCGAACTAATTTCATATTAACTTCATGTTAGTTTTCTATTCATTTCATCATTCGTTAGTTAATATAATTGACTGATTTCATATTATTCTCCTAACTCATACTGCCAAACTGGCCTGCCCCCTATTCCCCATGTACAACCTTCCATCTCTCTTATATCTTTGTAAAAGCTGTCACAGATTTCCAAAATGTCCTCCTTCCTCACCTCCATCTTTTGGAATCGTCTGCTCCCTTCTAGGCTAATGTCAGATGGCACCTCCTCCATTCCTGCTGTCCTCAGTTCTATATGCCACATGTCATTTTTTATTGATTTTATGCTTGTTTTATTTTTTTGTATCTCTGTACATGTTTTATCCCCCAGTAGAATGTGAGCTTCTTGAGGACCAGGATTGTTTTGTTGTTACTTTATGGTAGGTACTCAATAAATACTTACTGAAATGAAACTACATACAAATATATATATATATATATATGTATAGTATATATTCTTACACACATATACATACATGTATGTATAGATACATATGTAAGAAGAGGCAAGTTTGGTCTTAATGTCAGAGAAAAAAACTTAACCAAAAGTTAGACCTGTCCATAATGAAATGGGTTACAGGAAGAAACTGAATTATCCTGTGTCAAGTTTGTTGTGGTGGGGATCCTTGGAGATGCGAGGAGCCTTCTAAGAAGAAATGTGCCAGTAATTGTTTAACAACTGGCTTTCCAGAACTTTTTTTAAAATGTAGCATAACACTTTCTTAAAGTTTAATCTGCATTGTTAATTTTTCTATCAGTTTATTAAGTCTAGACAATCAACCAGAAATAAATTAATCCTTGATTCATAATGTTTACTAATTTTTTGAGATATAAATGCTCATAATGAAAATTTAACAATCAGTCCTCAGTAGAACTGGTTCAAACTGCTCCATCACACCTCTGCTTCCAAGTCTCAGGGTCTATGAGGGCAGCTATAAGGTGGCACAGTGGATAGAGTGCCAGGCTTGAAGTCAGAAAGACTCCTTTTCCTGAGTTCAAATCCAGCCTCAGACACTTACTAATTGTGTCACCCTGAGGAACTCACTTAACCCTATTTACCTCAGCTTCCTCCTCTATAAAATAAACTGGAGAAGGAAATGGGCAAACCACTTTAGTATCTTTGCCAAGAAAACCCCCAAAGAGGTCATGAAGTCAGTTGGGCATGGCTGAAAAACGACTAAACAACAACAACTAAAGCTCTATGATTCTGTAATTATCACTCGTTCAGGTCTGCCATGCACTGTGCTTTCCTTGAGTTCTACTGACATCACGTATACCAATGGCATCTATGGGATATGCGTATATGTGTATGTGTATATGTGTGTATATATGTACACACATAAGCATGTATACATATGTGTGTATTATCCCTCTTTCTTGCAATGTGACGAGCCCACTTTTTTTATGGTCATACATTTCTCTGATGATGTACTTTACAGTAGTTCTCCTGAATAATTCTTAATTTTTAAGATCTTAAACATGTTTAAGCCTATGTACTATATACCTCTGTAGTTGGTGATGATCAGTTCTTCACATTACATACTGAAACAGAGATTCATCTTTCTAACATCCATATTTCTCCAGTGAAAATCTTCCAGAGTGCCTTGCTACATGGGCTGGTCTATCTTTTCCTAAGACCCAGCCTCCTACAAGTCAGTCTAGTTTTTCCTTAAAAGGCATTAAAACTGCCCTCCAGACTTGATTAGTTTAAGGGACCGTGGCTCAGGTCATTAACTAGCTTCCTGCCAGCCTGAATAAAAAAGCCAATTTTCAAGGAGTTAGAGGATCATCCTCAATGCTTCTGACTGACATACCATAAGCATGACCATCTTTCGAAAGCTTTTCTCAGGCAGATAGGTGGCACAGTGAGTGACTACAGCACCAGACCAGAAGTTGGGAGGAACTGAGCAAATCGCTTAACCTCTGCCTTAGTTTACTCATCTGTAAAATGGTGAAATAATAGTACCTCCCTTCCAAGGTTGCTGTGAAGGAAAGTTGAAATATTTCTAAGTGCTTTGCAAACATTGGAGGGTGCTAGCTATTATTCCTCTGCTGAATCAACACATCTTTGCCCGACATTCTTTCTCTTCTGTGGCTCTTTGATTATTCTTCTTTTGTATGGCTTGGTAAAGCTGCTTTTCTTAACTTCTGCATGTTCTTCAAGTGTCTCATATCATTCCAATCTAAACCTGAGACCCATAGCCTTCGTTGGGCATTGTCTATTACAGATGAGACGATACTGAACCTGTGATTTCATTGATATAGGGAACTCCCAGTAAGGTACCTCCCTCTACCAATGCAGATTGATGCCATCCCTGCAATTTATAGTCTCAGAGAATTGCTTAGGGCACTTAGAGAATAAATGATTTGTCCATGGTTACCTAGCCACTATACATCAGAATTGGGATTTGACATCAGGTTTTCCTAAAAGATAGGCTTTTATATGGAAGGGAGGAAAAAAGGAAGGGAAGGAGGGAAGAGAAAAAACATTTCATATTATGAAAGGTGAGCAACATCTTTTTTTACATTAAAACCTCAAGAAAATTTAGATTAATTTAGCTTCTGTATCCATCTCAGTTTCATATGTGAACCTCTGGGCTGTAATTCCCATGGCACCTCTTTTTAACCAGGTTATTTGTCATCCCCCTGATACAGAGTATGGAGAAAAGGCTATCCTGTAACTCTTTGTAAATCTCTCTGGTTACTTGAATCTTTCCAAGAAGATAGACTACTTCATCCCCCTTAATATAGTCAACATAGGTTTTGGAAAAGATGTTCCCTGCAACTTTTTATAGAGAATTCTGGATGCTCCAAGAGTGATTTAGACCTCATGGTTATAGGAAATAGGGGTCAGCAGCTTCAAGCATTTCATAAAGAGGTCGGTGGTGGTGGTTATTCTCTTGTGAAGCCTGGGAGCTGTGCTGAGTAGAAGACAATGTCACTCCCTTTCTGGTGTATGTGTAAGGTGCAATGTAATTATTAATATTTTTCTTATCATGATCATTATTACCATAATATAAAAGGGAGAATAGAGCTGAATGTTCAATAGGCCTGCCATCTTGTGTAAAGTCATAGAAGAAAACTGAAAAATACTCTCCCATTAAGAGAAATTAATAAAGCAGTTGTGCTTTTCCCACTACTATCATTTTCATCAGCAGAAAAACAGATTAAAATTACTATATGCAACACTGATTAGCTTACATTTCCACAACCCCCACTGCATTACTTTCTTTGATTATACAAGGTTCATTTCAGCTCACTGTAGATTAAATCAGAATAGTGGCATTCCCAACTGGACTACCAGATGGAATCATATTTTAATTAACTTTTCAACCAGCATACAGATGTGCTGCTTGTGAAAATTACCAAAAAATCATTCATTTTCAGGGAACCTGGATCTTCAGCCATGGTGACAGATTCTAATGTGGAATAAATGATAATATCATGGAATCATCAACCTTCACACAAACAAAAATTGTCCAAATTTAGAAACAGGTGTATTTCTAGGGCAAGTAAACAAGCTAGATTTTGTTACCCTCTACCCAACACCTGTTGGAATGTATAAATGAAAGGAAATATTTGTATTTTGAAATATTGTTCCATGTAGTTCAAAGACAAAAGAATTTTCTTAGACTGTAAAATTTAAGCATCTCAGTACCCAGAAATAATGGAAATTATCCCCCTGAAAAACATTTTTATGCAGCTGACACTAACAAACAAGAGAGATTTTAATTAAAAACTGCTTCAAAAGCAATAGTAAAATATTTGACAAAGACCTTTATAAATAATAGCCAAAGAATACTCCCAACATCCTTGTTTGATAACTTGTCAAAGTAGTTTTGTTAGGCTGTCAAGGAAGAGGGATGTGAGATAGAAAAGTGAAAGTTACAATGGGGAATGACATTCTATGTCATTTAGTGAGATAACCTGCCATAGCTTTTTCCATTGCTGCTCAATGATAAAAGAAGGTGTTCAGTAGCATCAGATTTTCTTCCTCTGCCCCTACCACACTTGGACAGAGTTGTAAGCTTGAAAGTTTCAGGGGCAAGAGTGGTAAAAGCTGAAAGCAATGCTAAATGGAGGATGGAGTGCTAGACTTTGAATCAAAAAGATCAGAAATATCCAGAATCTTCCCTCTGACACGACCTTAGTAACCAGGGACAAATCACTTAACCTCTCTGATTCTCAATTTCCTCATATGCAAAATGAGAATAATTAACTTGTATCTACTTATCTGCCAGCCAGGTGGGTCAATGAACAGAGCACTGGATTTGGAAACAGAAAGACTCATCTTCCTGAATTCCAGTTCAATCTTAGACACTGACTAGCTGTGTGATCCTGAGCAAGTCACTTAACTTTTAAACTTTTAACAGTTTGCTTCAGTTTCCTCACCTGTAAAATGAGCTAGAGAAGGAAATGGCAAACCACACCGCTCTCTTTGCTAAGAAAACCTCAAATGGACTCACAGAATTGGACACCACTAAAATGACTTAGGAACAATAATATCTACTTTACAAAGTCACTATTGGGGTGTGCTGAGAATTTTTTTTTTTAACAACTGGCTTTCGGGAAGAAAAAAATGTACGCAAACCATACTTTTAAAATTAATCTATTTTATTAACATTTTCACTGTCACATTCTTTACTCTAGACAATCACCAAAATAATAAATCAAGTCCAGATTGCTAACATTTGTGAATTTCTGACAATAATAGCCATCATCTCTCACGAACTAGTATAAGCCAGATCCTGCACAGCCCTGGTTGTTAGGAAGTTCAAGTGAGATAATATATAGAAAGTGATATATCTGGTATTGTTTTCTGGAAGCCCATAAACAACATAATTTCTGATTTTAGGTAGAAGTTAACAGTGAAACATCTTTCCACATAGTATAAAGGAGAACTTTCCAACTAACGTCCAGAATCATATATGTTATTATATGTCATAGAAGAAACTTAAATCCAGGTGTTTGAGATTCTACTCTGCTTCGCTACTGGGTCTCAAACTTTTTGATCTCAGGATGCCTTTACGTTCTTAAAAATTATTGAGAAACCTCTCACAGAGATTCTGTTAACGTAGAGTTATATCTATCAATGTTTACTGTATTAGAAATTAAAATATCTTGGCATTATTAAGAAAATAGTTTTGACCTCACAGTTTCCTGACAGGTTCCCCAAGGATCCCTGAACCACACATTTGGGAACTGTTGTTCTGTACCATGTGCTGTTAATAGCAAAAGTTAATTAAATTCATTTTCATTCTCTCTCTGTGTGTATGTGTGTGTGTTTGCATATTACACATATACATGAAGATAGGGATTTTTCAAAGAGTTTACAGAATGCAAATTATTGTGTGATCCAATATTTTCATCAGTATTATATTCTGTATGTATCAAAACCACTATCAATAATTCTTCAGTATTATTCTTCAATATTTTCTTTCTCTTCCTCCCTCAGTGGAGCAGAAATTTTGCTTAACGTATTCGAAACATTTTAATTTGCCAGTTCCTAAATTTGTTAATGAAAGTTGTAATGAAACATACTTCTGCAAGAAGAGTTACTGTAATTAGAACTTAGCACTGGTTGGGGAAAAAGGGGGGAACTTCTGGCCTTAAGAAACCTCGCTTAAAGTTTAGATTATGAGTAAAGAAAGATGAAATTTGACATGAGGACAGAATGCACCTGATGACTGCCCACATCTAATTGGATGAACTTTGAACTTTGAACTTCCAGGAAATTTGTTGATAATGGAATGATGTAGTTAGCCACTTTAAAACAATTTCAACATTCTTGTCCTAGAGAATTAAAGCTACAGAAGTTTTACATTTAACAAAAATTCATGTCATGGAATTTCTGGTCCATAAGGTTTCAGCTTTAAGGGAAACACAGAAACCAGACTACAATTTCCAACTCAAGGATATCTCTAAAGTCTTCAGTACAGTCAAGATACACAGGTGGTACCACACCTAACTTCCTGTTTATGGTGCTTGAGGCTGTAATGGAAAGGATTTTAAATTTTATAATAATTATAAATCTTCACACTGATATTGTATATTTAGGGGACAAAATATTGACCCAAATTGTCTCAATTCATCTTCACAATAACTCTGTGAGGCAAGTAGTACAGGTAATATTTTGCCAATTTGCTGAAGAAGAAACTAAGACTGAGAGAGGTTAAATGGTCAGAGCTGAGATTGGAACACATGTCTTTCCTGACTCAGAGTGTAACACACATGATTGTTCACGTTCCTCCTCTTTGCCATCTTGTTTCCATTTCATATTTTTCTGCCCTCTCTTTGCGGAATTAACTTTTCCTTCGTGTCCATCTTTTTGTGCTTCCATTTTCTGAAATCACGCTGAGTGTGTTACAACACATAGCACTGTAGACATTTTAGTGTAAACTGTCAGGTTAATGAGTTTTCTGAATATGTTCAGTTTCTGTCCACATCCCCTAAAATATTCTCATTCATGAAAGTTCATATCTGGAGCCAAATAAAATTTTTTTGAGGTCAAATAAAGTCAGAATTTTCTCACATATCTGAAGGGAAAAGATTAGGTCAAGAAAATCTATTTATACATTCAAATTTGGGAATTCATCGATGTGGCTATTCCTTCAACAATACAGATTGATGGCTGGTCATCCCATATGACACCTTTATGTTTTCTCTTACATTTGTATTTGGGGGGTCACCCAGGAAGCTAGGGGTATTCTTCCATTGTGACATTCAAGATTCTATATAGTTCCTCCCCCATCCACTTGTCCAACCTTATCCTACATTCCTCTCCCTGATATATTGTACGTATCTAGCCAAACTGGACTACTCTTCATCTCTTACTTTGAACTTTTCCTCCATTACTTCCATTTCTCCTCATGTCATCTTCTATGCCAGGAACAGACATCTCTACACCATTCCCTTCTCTCCACTGCCATAATCTCAATTTTTGTTTTAAATTTCTATCTTCTTTCAACTCAAGAAGCAAATCCATTTCAACCTGCCATGAAAACTCCCCTAATCACAAACCTCTCCCCAGGTGAAAATTGCCTCAATGTCACTCCTAGGATTTTTCTTGGACCTTTCCTTTGTTTGAATCTTTTTTTGTCCATGCCATTTGATTAGAGAGCAGGACCTATATCATATCAGTGGTTTTATCTTCAGATATAACATATTGCAATAAAACACATTTTTTAAAAAAGATAAATATCTGGGGATGAAAATAATACATTTTGTTGAATAAATAAAAAATTTTGGAATAAAATATTTATTGAATTGAATGATTTTCCTAATTTTTGAAAGAGGCCCAGGTTATGCCAGTTTCCATTTTATACAGTACTCTGTCTTATAAGGAATGACTAATAAAAGCAATACTTAGATTAAATGAGATGGCTATATATTTATGAATATTCCTTCTAAAGACATTGCATGGATACCAGTGAAATATTTGGTCTGCACATCAGTTTGGTCATCCCTCTCTTTCACTATACCAACAGCCCATGTTTTTGTTTTTGTTTTTTTTTTCTGGTCCATTTCTCTCTAATGAAATCTTTTAAGCCATTCTCTTTTACTGTGTGTTTCTTCAAGCT
Source organism: Notamacropus eugenii (assembly GCF_028372415.1). Taxonomy (NCBI): domain Eukaryota; kingdom Metazoa; phylum Chordata; class Mammalia; order Diprotodontia; family Macropodidae; genus Notamacropus; species Notamacropus eugenii. Next base: position 165,294,570 of record NC_092877.1, on the reverse strand, counting down.
CATGCCCATTATGAGTTCTCTACTGTCCTTTGAACAACCTTTTAATTCTTCAACAACTGTGGTATTCCATGACAATCATACAGTTAAAAATAGTGTTCATTTCTTAGTGGGGAAAACTTCCTTCTTATCATGGGCCAGCCTGCTTGTTAACAGCAGTTACTGCTTCCTACTTGTATTGGTCATTTAATTTCCCATCCCAGACACTCTTATTATGTTCCCAGGTTCAGAGGCTTTGGTTAGGTGCATGGCCCAGCAGAACAGATTGGTTCACCTTCCAGGTCCTCCTCTTTCAGATGGAAAATTGATTCTATGCACTGCAGTTCATTTTGTATTTCTTTCTGCGTGACTTGCCTTAAACAATCGTGTGACATCAGGGCAGTTGTCCTCATTGTCTGTGTTAAAAGTGTGAAACTTAAATAGGCAGAGAAAAATAGGAACTTTGCCGGTGACAGAGCAGAAGCCAAATCCCTCAAATTGTTATGTCTCAGCAAACAGTGCTTATTCTAGGTGATTGCTGCCATCTGCAATCTTTAGGATGGGCTGTTGCACCAGACTTCTTCTACTACTGCATATTATATACAATACATGATGATGGTGACATGCTGCTTGAACTGAAGGAAAACTTCCTTAGAGGTGGTGTTTGGGCAAAACTAGCTAGTAGCCTGTAGAGGGCAGCAATACCAAAGGGAGTGGTCTATGTGGGATTAAAAGGAATTGGTGGAGCACTGACCCAGAAGTTAAAAGGACTTTGAGTTCCCATCCCGTCTCAGATATTCACTAGCTATGTGACCCTGGGTGAGTCACTTAACCCCAATTGCCTCCACAAAAAAGGAATGGAGAAAGGAAGAACACACCCTAGGCAGAATTGTACTGTATGAATATACCCTGTTTGAGGACAATATCATTACTAAATTGTAACTGAATTCTGCCATAAATCTTGAAACATTGCTGTTGCCTCTTTCAGCTAATAGCCCAGCTCTAGCATTTTTCTATAGAACTAACACAGCATTTAAAAAAATGAGTATTGTTCTACATGAAGTAGAATACAGTGAGATCCATACACTGCCCCTGTTCTACCTCCTCTATATCTCTTTTTTCCTCTACCCTTTTCCCTCTCCCAAATGTGTGATCCCAATTCTCTCTCCTTGGCTTCTTCAGCTATGAAAAGATAATAACACTTACCTCAAAGGTAAGAGTCCAGTGAGATTTTACATACACACATGTCTCTATGCAAAAGTAGCTAGTTTTGCCCAAACACCACCTCTAAGGAAGTTTTCCTTCAGTTCAAGCAACATGTGTATGTACATATGTACACACATAACATACATGTGTGTATATATGTATGTGTATATGTATGATATGTATGAAATATGAAATACATCCATATAAATACCAGCTGTCAGCTTGGATTTTTAGCCTTTGGTAAATCACTTAATCTCCCTGATGCAGTTTCCTCCTCTGTTAAAAAAGAATAATTTGGAAAGAACCCTGGATTTAGACTTGGAGGTGGTGAGTTCAAATTCTGATCACTTCCTCCAAGCCTGCAATTCCTCATCTATAGAAGGAGAAAAATATTTACATCACATACCTTACAGAGATGTTATGAAGAAATGGCTTAATTAACAGTATATTATGGAGAAGGGGCCAATCATCCCCACCAACTGCCAGTCATAGGGTAGGAAAGCCAGCTACACTGAAGTAGCAAGTTGGGGGGAGGAGGGGGAGGGAAGGAAATGGAAGAGAAAGAGAAGGAGGAGGAGGAAGAGAAGACAGCAGGTGATATTTGCCTGACCATTCCAACTATTCCAACTGTTGCCCCCTAACTCCTCATGAGACCCCTAAGGAGATAGCTCAGAAGTCTGATCCCAAGAGCCCTGGGAATAGCAGCATTTCCAGACCACTGAACCTACTTCCAGCCAGACCTCCACAACCATCTACCTGCAAAGCAACCTAAGTCCTAAAGCAGCTATTAAAGTCATGCAAACCAAAGTTATCATGACTAAAGTCCTTGTCACTGTCAAAGGGGTCAGTGTCAGAAGTGGAAATAGGTTATCATTGAAAATAGCATTAAAGAAAGTGCATTATTATTTGCCATTTTGCTTCTGCACATCAAAAATCATTGACCTGTCCATCTGACTTGAAATTTCCTTTTTGTGTTGTCTTCCGTGTTAAAATGTGAGTTCTAGAGCGGGGATTGTCTCTGCTTCTGTTTGTAGCCTCAGTTCTTAGCATAGTGCTTTGTACATAGTAAATGCATCATCAATGTTTTTTAAATTAATTCATACGAATGTGAGTTGTTATTCATGCAGTGTAGTTTGGGGAGTAGAAAGATAGGATCATAGAGACCTTAGAAATCACCTAATCCAAACTCCTCTTTCTCCAGATGAACAGAGGCCTAGAGAAGTAATCATTCAGCCAAGATTGTCCACATAGGAAATGGTAGAGCTGGGATTCAAGCCCTGGCTCTCTGATGCAAAATCTAGCATTTTTTCCATTGTAACACTCTTCCTCAGTAGTTTAGACTATATGACTATCAGCTGTCCTCCATATAGCCACAAAATCATTATCAGTCCATATAAACTCTCTGAAAGGAGAGACAATATAAAATATAAAAAGGAGACAATAATATTTGTGTTACCTACCTCATAGGGATCTTTGGAGTCTTGGTGGAACCTGGGTACCACTTGCCAAAAAGTTAACCTCCCCTTAAGTCCAAGGACTGAATCCTTACTTACTTAGACTCTTTTAAAAAGTCCAGGTATTGAACAACTCATCCTGAGCTCATGAAATCAGTATTAATTTGCTAATCAACAACAAACACTTATAAAGCACCTACTACGTACCAGGCACTATAATAATAAGGAGCCTTCAAATCTAGATTGATACATTATGGAAAGACTATGTTCAGGATTTCCTACATTCTTTATTATATCTAGTTCAGGGAAAGCTAATGCTTTTAACCAAAAGTGTACTAGAGTAGAGTTCTGAGTAAATCTAGGTAATGATACAAGATGTCTATTGTTCATGAATATACTTTCTGTACCTGTTTGCCAGGCTCTTATAAACATGAGAGACCTTCTGTTGAAAGAAGATCACTTAACTCTATCTGTGGAAGGCTAACCAGGAGTAGCTCATGTGTATGATGGCAACTCAGTCTACTGAAGGAGGGGAAGCATGATGGGGTTAACCCTAGGCTGAAGGTATTCATCTGTTTCCCCAGATAGTCAGCCAGTGGTGGGAATAATAAACCCAGCATTCCCCCATACTTCTCAGTGTTACTCAATCCAACAATGGTGTCTAAACACTCAAATATTCTGCTCCCTAATACTGTTCTCATCTATGTATCTGAGGACAGTTTCTGGGTCACAGTAAAGTGAATGGCTGGCAAATGAAGTCACTCTTAAGTTTATTCTTGTATTTTATAGTCATGAAGTTAACATGGAATGAATCCTTAATAATAGACCATATCATGTACCTTGTATATCACAGAGATTTTTTTTATCCCCTCTAATTATCCATTGATCTCTGTCTTAAGAATTCATGTGTTCAAAGATAATCCTTTAAAACAAGTCAAGGGTATTTCTTGGGGAAAGAAAAAAAAAGCAGTTAAGTTTCTGACCTTTGAGCAAGAGCAGCTGAATCTTGTGACAGATACATGATAGATATATGCTAACACAGAGAGAAAGAGAGAGAGAGAGACAGAGAGAGAGAGAGAGAGAGAGAGAGAGAGAGAGAGAGAGAGAAAGAGAGAGAGAGAGAGAGAATGAGAAGGAAGGAAGGAGAAAGAGAGCGAACACATTCTGACACTGAATTGATGACCTTTGCTCTAGGCCCTGGAAGTTATGAGCAGTTTTGACAAAATAAATCAGTTAATCTGGATGTTTCTGGATAAATGTGAGGCATTGGTTTGGTAAATGAACAAAGGTTATGATATACCACAAGATTAAACAAATAGAACTTACACTTCACATCCGCAGGACCTATTTTATGTGTCTGGGCTCCAGGCTAAAATCTTATTTTAAAAATAAAGGAAGGGGTGGGGTGGTGGAGGGTTCAGTTCAGTCAAACACCAATCTCTAAATAATCAAAATCTGCTAGCATATTTCTGGGAGGATGTAAACATTAAAACCCTATGTAAACATCAGCTTTTCCAAATAAGGAAAATGTGCCTCTGAGAGGTATGATTGGGTTCATCAATTCACCAAACATTTATTTAACAAATTCTCCAGGCAAGGCACTGTGCTAGTTGCTAAGAATGTGCTGGCATAAATGAAACAGTCTGTGCCCTCAAAGAACTTACTTCTGCTGGCAGTCATGATATGTACTCATGTCAGAATACACAGAGCATATTATTCTATATAGAAAAGATCAGAAATATGAAGATAATATTTTTTTTCCAGTGGGGAAAGAGCATCACTTTAAGTTTTATCTTCCAGGGATATCACACAGGTCAGGTGGAAGAGCCAATCTTCTTCATGTCAGATCAATGATCCCAGCAGAATATTGAATTAGACCAGTTGGGGCTTTCAGTTATCTTCCTCTTTATGTAAAGTCTGGTTCCATTTCTTGGCTCATGCTATCATTTTTTCTTGGACAGTTCTGAAATCAACTATCAACTTCTAGAGTCCTACTCAAACCCTATCTCATTTGAGAAGTTTTTCTTCATTGAAATATAATCTGTGATATCCCATAAATGAAAAAACAGTGCAAACCTTCCATATGTAGGAGATACGCTAAATCAGTTGTGGTAATGTGAGATGTTTATCCTGAGCAAGAGTTAGGAAGTTGTGTTACCAATATTGTTGACTACAAAGATGACTACAGTTGATTCTCTACCTCTCTCTCTATGCCTGTGCGCTCTCTCTTCCTCCTTCCCTCCCTCTCCCCATTTATCTCTCCTCATTCTTCTTCCTCTCTCTCTCTACTGTCCCTTTTCACCGTTTTCTCTTTCCCACAACATATCATAAAAGTATTCAGGTCTCTTTCTCTTTCATAACCCCATATATCCATGTGTAAATCCAAGGGAAATCCCCCTGGACCCAGGACCAGATTTGTGTCCAGAAAAATGTCATGGACTTTGGTAGAGTACAAACTCTCTCCCATGGCCCCACCCAGTACAACATTCCTTGTCTTCTAAAAGCACACAATATATTGCTGTTTTATCATTAACATCATGTTTTAACTAGCTAAGTTAAGCAATTCAAACTATCTGCTTAATGCAAAAAATATATATATATTCAGCAGGTATTAAGTAAAGATTGAGTGAATTGTAATAGTTTCCCAAAGGTAGGTGACAAAAGATCTTTAAAGGCTTGTTTTTCTATATACCTTCAATGTATGTATGTGTGAAGCCAGAAAACATTTCTCAAAGTGTCCATAATATAATTAAAGAAGATGGGTTGTTCAAATATTAGTGTGGAAGAAAGAAGTTAGCATAGATAAGGAAGATTAAGATACAAAATAATGAAGGAGTAACAACTGGATTTACATCAATGTGAAATAGTTTCTGAAATAAAGCTGGCTGTAGATGATGAAACCAAAGCCACTTTTTCTGTCATGGAAAGAGCCCTTTCATCTCTTTATATAAAAGGAATATAATTTTCTGATGTGTTTGACTACAATGTTTCTGGAATGAGATTTTGTGATTGACCTCAAAATTCTTGTTTTCTCATATAGACAATGAGGGAAGGGGAAGGGAAAAAAACCACATTTATTAAGTATCTAATTTGTGCCAGGTACTATGGTAAGTCCTTTACAAATATTATCTCATTTGGTCTTCATAATAATCCCATGAGTTGGATGCTATCATTATTGGCATTTTATAATTGAAGGGATTGAAGCAGATAGAGGCTAAGTGACTTGCCCAAGGTCATACAGCTCATAATTGTCTGGGGTCTTCCTGAATCTCAACCCAGCTCACTATCCACTGCCCCGTCTAGCTGCCTTTGTACAGAATAGTTTCTGTTAATTGTTGGTCAGCCCTTTGTTTAACTGACAGGAGAAATTTAAGGTTCATCTGCCTCCAAATTATCTCCTCCACTATCTGGTCACATAAGATGTTAGAATTTGTACATCATGAGTTAAGGCCTACTATATTACTTTGGAGGGATAACACCTGAAGAAAATCAATTTATTATATTAATTCTTTATCCCTTAATTGAGAACAGGGCATCAAGGAATAGGATATGGGACAAGTAAGTTTTAATTGAGGAGGGGAAGATTGTAAGAATAGTGAAAAGGTGAAAAGAGACATTTAAGAGTATGGCCTTTTATCCAGATGACTGTGACATAGGGTGAGTAGAGAAGGGGTTGGATCAACGTGACACTTAGTGCCAGGGTCTCTGACAGGAAAGACTGGACCTATTTCACTATTTTGTGTATGGTAGAAGAATCACACTACAGATAGTTTGGATGACCATATATATATACATATACATATATACATATATATATATATATATATATGTGTGTGTGTATGTGCGCGCGCGTGTGTGTGTGTGCGTGTGTGTATGCGTATAGAGAGAGAGAGAGATCTCTATCTGCATCTATATCTATAGATATATACATATAGATATATAAGCATCTCCCTTTCCAGAAGGAGAAAATGTACATACCAGTTAAAGGACTGAGCTTGAAATCAGAAAGATCTGAGCTCCTCCTTCTTTGGCATTTGGTAGTTACAGTTACTGTGAGTACGTCATGATAATAATAATGATAATAAAAACAGCATTTAAGTCGTCTTTAAGGTTTACAGTCATTTGATCTTCACGATAACTCTGTGAGCTCGGTACTATTATTATCTCCATTTTACAAATGAGGAAATGAGACTAAGATTAAATGACTTGACTTGCCCAGGGTCACGTAGCTAGTAAGTGCCCGAAGCAGGGTTTGAACTCAGGTTTTCCTGCTTCGAAGTCCAGTGCTCTATCGACTAGCTGTCCTAGCTCCCTGAGCCCCAGTTTCTACATCTGTAAAATGGGTATAATGATTCCTTTAATACCTCCTCTACTAGGTTATTAAGAGGTTCAAAGGAGATAATTTATGCAAAACATCTTGCAAATTTTTTTTAAAAATAGCATGTACATGTCAGTGATGGTAGCAGTGGTGGACACACACACTTGTTCAGCCCATGCTGATTTTCCTAGTCAGTGAAAAGCCCTACTTTCATTACATTTTTTGAATTTTCCACCAGTTTAAATAAGAAAATTCAAATTGTGGTATTAAAATCTCAACATAAACAAATTAGATGGTTAGAAATAGATTTTCAAGATCCATTAAATGGATGCCAAGTATAAGCAGAACCCAAAGTTGTGGAGATGTCAGATGGAGTCTATACATGCCTGTAAATGTTTACAACCAGTAACTTGGGTGTGTCAAACTGACTTCCCCAAGCTGATCTCTCAAGTGAGCAGCTTCCTCTTTCTTTGCCTCCCTGAGGAGGAGTCACCTGCTAACTTTGCCTCAGAGGCTTCCCTTTATCCCTGTCTCCCTTCTATGAAAATAAGAGAGATCAAAGCTGAAGAAACCCTGAAAGTGAAGAGGCTGAGTGAGCAAAGGTGAGGTGAGGGCCATTCCTGGAGTTGTTAATTCTTCACTTTCACCTTTCCTCCACCCCACTATTTACCACTATAAAGTGCTCTTGGTTAAGTTCTCTTTCTACCACTGTATATAGTCTTACAGAGTTTGGGAGACTTTGAGAAGTTAAGGACTTGCCCAGAGTCACACACCAGCAGTATGCATCAAATAACACTCAAATTCAGGGATGCCTGACTCAAAGACAAACCCTCTGCCTACTATACCTCAAAGTGCTTACACCTGTATATATCTTTTCTAATCAATAAATCTGACTTCATACCTTACTATCTGTATCATTTGGAGGGAAGCTCACATTGATGGGGTCACAGATTCTTTGAAAACTAAAACAAGATCAACTTTAATCAGTGAATCCAAGGGCATCCACTTGAGAAAGAAGCAGGAGATTCATTAAAAAACAAACAGTCCCCTGGTGGATATGTGTGGAAGCTGGATTAAAAACCAGAATCCTACAGTGTATTATTTACAAGAAACCCATGTGAAGCAGAAAGACACATACAGAGTAAAGGTAAGGGGATGGAGCAGAATCTAAATGAAGAAAAACAGAAGTATTAAATGTATCCCTTTCTGATCATAATACATTCAATAAAGGGCCATAGAAAGAGATTAAAAATTCATTGGAAACTAAATAATCTAATCTTAAAGAATGAGTGGGTCAAAGAAGAAATCATAGAAGCAATCAATAATTTCATTAAAGAGAATGACAACAATAAGACAACATACCAAAACTTATGAGATACATCCAAAGCAACACTTAGGAGAAAATGTATATTTCTAAATGCTTACATCAGTAAAATAGAGAAAGAACAATTCAACGACTTGGGCATGCAACAAAAAAAACTAGATAAAGAACAAATTAGAAATCCCCAGTTAAGCATCAAATTGGGAATATTATAAATCAAAGGAGATTAATAAAACAAAGTAAGAAAACCATTGAATTAATAAACTTAAAGTTAATTTGATCTAAAAAAATAGAAGAAAACCAAATTAATGTTATCTGAAATGAAAAAGGTCAATTCATCCACCAATGAAGGGGAACCTAAAGTAAATTGTATGCCAATAAATTTGACAATCTAGGAGAAGTATATAAATATCTACAAAATATGAATTGCCTTGAATAACAGAAGAGGAAATACAATACATAACCCCATCTTAGAAATAGAAATTGAGGAAGTCATCAATGAGGAAGTCATCCCTAAGAAAAAATCCCCAATACTGGATGCATTCACAAGTGAATTCTACCCAACTTTTAAAGAACAATAAATTCAATACTACATAAACTATTTGGGAAAATAGTCATAGAAGATGTCTTGCCAAATTTCTCTTATGATACAAATGTGGTGCTGATACCTAAATGAGGGAGAGCAAAAACAGAGAAAGAGATTTTCTGCCTTTTTGTTAAGGCAATAGGATAGGATAATGAAAAGAATCCTGGATGTGGAGTTAGAAGAGATCTAACTTCTGGAATTTATTAACTGATTAACCATACACAAGTCATTTTACTCTTGTGAGTGAGTTTCCTCTTCTATAAATTGGAGATAGCAACATCTGAGATAGTGGATTGAAAGTTCATTTATAGAAACCACAAAATGCTGTATAAATTTAACTGAATTCCAAACTGGTTAAGAGATTTGTCCATTTTCACACAGGTAATAAGTTGTAGGGCTGAGATTCCCATTCAGATTCTCTGATTCAAAATACAATGTTATACCATGCTTCCCTCTCAATCCTTACCATTTTCTGTTATTGCAGTATTCATTAGAGAGTTAAAGATCTTCCCCACTCATTGATGGACTTTCCCATTAAGGGAAGTTTGATTTGGGGAGGCCCACATCTTTTGTTAATTTCTAATGAGGCACTGATTCTGTAGGGTTATGATACCCTCTGGCTCTGAAAAGTGTGTAAATACTCTGAGGTGAGGTTTTACTTTGGGCTTAGTTTTTGGAAGAAGGTTTGTGGGCCAGGTGGGACTCTGGGAAGCCACTAAGGAGCCCCACCCCCAGCTTTGAAAACCCAGATGTTGGTGTTTCTCTCTCTGGTAACTATGTATGTATGTAATGGTCAGACAGTTGGATATGTCTGTTGATCTGTGATATATGTATCACTTATTGTCAGACAGTTGGAAGCCCTGTCTGTTGGCTTTTATTTCTATTTTGTCTGAAGTTTGGGATGCTGACGTTTCCCCTTGAACTAAATGAATGATATATGTGTTTGATTAAAGTAGATTGTTGACTCCTCCAAAGTTGTTTTCTTTTTAGAAAAGCAGATCTAAGAACCTGTATAGCAGGCTGTCCTGTGTATGTTGGGGTCCTTCCTGTTACAGTTATCAGTCGTTGTATAGATGATACTTTTCATCATGTCTTCTTCTGGATTAAATTTGGTAACATATTGGGATTTGTGGGGACTCATAGAAGTTTTTTAGTAAGATAAGACACTGAGGTATAGTGAATAAAATGTTGTTTGCATTGGGAAGGCCTGGGTTCAAATCCTTCCTCAAACATATACTAGTTGTATAAGTATAAATGTTTCCACTACACTAGGAACAGAAAGGATATTGCCCTTATTCCTCATAATTCTTATGTCATGTGTTTGTTTTAAAAAATTATGGTATTTATTATGGTGATAAGAACTTTATGGTGAAGGTAACTGAAGCAGAATGAGAAAGAAAAAGGCAAGAGAGTCATGGAAGTAGAAAGAAAATGGATGGAACTGTGTTGTTGAGAAAGTCTTTTAATTTTCTGCCAAGTAAGCCTTCCTAAAGGGTAGGAATGTTTTCTGTAGCATTCAAGGTCTCAACCCATTCAAATGAATGTCATCACAGTTCTTTCCCTCTTGAATTCCTTCCCTTCTTTTAAAGACCAATGTTTCTTCTTCCAAGAAGCTTTTCCTGATTCCCAAATTGTTCTCTTTGAACCTCACGTAATTGTTTTGTATTTCCCTGATAGTCATCCTATTACATGTGATACTATTTTAACATTTCCCTAATAATTTATAAGCTCCCTAAGAGTAGAGAGCATTTCTTATCAGAATTTTTATCTTCCTAAGCACCCAAGACAATACTTTGCACACAGTAGACTTATCCTGAAAATTAATTTTATTTTTTTCTTATTCTTTGTGTAAATGTCCAGAAAGAGTACTTCTAAATAAGTAGTAGAACATAACAGAGGACTGCATATACGACAAGAATCTCCATTTTATACTGCTTGATTTTTGTAAAGTAAATAATTTATCCCCCATATTACTTACAAAGCAGCCTTACTATCTGTGCTACCTTTTGAACTTCCACTTTCTTCTGTATATTTTAGAAAATGCAGAAACCAATTCATAATTCCACCAGCTCTTTATTATTTGTATCTATGTTCCTATAATCTCAGCACTGACTATTTCTGTCTTTTATCACCTTTGCCAATTTGACAGGTTATAAAGTAAAACCTCAGAATTATCTTAATTTCTTTCTTGTCATCTTAATGATTTAGCTAATCTCTTATAAGGTTGTCAATAGTTTGCCTTTCTTCTTTGAAAACTGTTCATATGTGTTTAGTACTTACTTATTGGAGGAATCCTGTGTGATATATTTGTGTTAATTCCCTGAAGACCATGGATATTAGATTTTTACCAGAGATATTTGTTATAAAGATGCTTTCCCCCTTCAAGATATCTTCTTTTGTTTTAGCTACCTTAAGACATGTGTTCTTGCAAAAGATTCCTCCTCCAGTGTTTCTGGAACAATTTTTCAATTGCATTGTTTTTTTAAAATATATTAAAATTAATATATTAAAATATATTTTACCTTTTCCCCCAATTAAATGTAAAATTCTTTAAGGTAAGTGTGTGAGTTTTTTATCTTTCTAATCCTAGCACCTAGTCACAGCTGAAATGAACAATTCTGTTGCCTGGGGAAAGCACTGAAACTGGGAGGCAGAAGATTATGGGAAGATATACTGGACCTTTTGTAAACTAGGTCCTAAATGTTATTGTTTCTGTCTGCTGAAGGAGTACAAATATAATCATGTCTCTTTAAATTTTAGTGACCTGAGTCACAGCCTCAGTTGCCCCACCCTAGTAACAACTTTACTCAGTACCTTGTACACAGTAGGCATTTGATAAATACGCATTGAATTATTGAATTGAATTGAAAGGACACAATAAAAGATTAGTGAAAACTGAGCTGTATGGCTTTGAAGAAACTACTTCCTAGTTTTCTTTGATTCAAAGCAAAAATTCACAGTGAATCTTTTACAATGTTCTGGACAGAATAGGGCTGGAAAAATGTTGATAAATTAGGAAGAAAATTTAAATCTCTAGCATAATTCTCAGTTTCTATAGTTTCTGATTCCCAAATTAATTGGTAATATCCCTTCCTACCATATGTGTCTGGTAGACAATATAGTGCCTAAGGGAAAAGGCAATATCTATAGTAGGTTTTTCTTTTGTTTACCTGAATCATCTGTCTTTATTAATACCAGCCATTTACTGCAAATCCATTAACAAATCTCTAGTCACTGGTGAGAGAAGATCAGATCCTCATGTAATCATAAAGGTAGTCTAAAATTGCCAAGCAATTTACATATTAGTAAGTAAGTAGCACAAGGTAACTCTGACATGGAAAAATCTATTGCAAGTATTACCACCTATTATTTCTTCAGTACTCTATTAATTTTGCAGGACATGTTGAAAAGAAATAGATTACATTTAATTGAGCATTCATTTAATAAGTGCTTAATCTGTGCAAAGTACTGTGATAGGCACTGAGTAGGGATACAGATACAAAGAAAAAAATTCCCTATTCTTTAGGGATACAAATAGCACAGTAGAAAGAATTCCAACATTAGAGAACCTGGGTTCAAAGTCCACCTCTAATGATTATCACCTTTGTGGCCTTGCACGAATCACTTTTCTTCCGTTGAAAAATGATGAAGAAGCACACTGTCCTCCTCTTGACTATATATTTGTCACAAGGAATTGGGATAGGAATGAAAGAAAATAAATTTCTGTGATTTAAAAAATTTTAGTTTAAAAAAATGAAGGAGATGAACTCGATCTCTGAGGTCTCTTCCTACTCTATAATAAATTTACAATTTAAATAAAAATAGTAATTTGAAAAGAGAGGAAATAGTAGCAACCTGTAGAAGATAGCACCTGAGCAGAGCTTTGAAGGAAAGTAATATTCTTAAAGATGGAGTTGAGGAAACATTGCATTTCAGGCATAGGGGAAATCTGTGCAAATGAGGCAGGAGAAGATTCTGGGAAGAGCAAGGAAGCTGCTTTCTCTGAGATTTACATTATGTAAATTAGGATATTATAAAATGAGTCTGGAAACTTAGGACTGGAAACAGCCTTTTAAGGACTTTTAATATCAAGTTGGCAGGATTTTTGTTTAACCTGTCACGAGATCCTGTACGTTGCTTGCCTGTCTAGGCAGTCCTGGAGTGTGGCAATCCCACACTCTCCCTGATAGTAATTCATTCTATTCAGTATTAAAGTGTGTTCTCAAGAAGTACAAAAGAGAGCTGGAGATTTCTGATCCTCTTATCCTGCCTTTTCTGAGTGGCAGGGCTCATCTATAACTCAGGGTATGGTGTGTGACTGCATCCAATTAATCTATTGCTGAGAGACCAATCAATTGAGAGATTGCAGACTCTTCCTTCCCTTACTATATTTTAATGGACTCTAATCATTTGAGAATGGATAGTAGATAATAGAGTAGACCAAACAAATATGACTTAACTGTATACAGTTTTTTTTTAACCTTATTAACATAGAGGCCAAACAAGTAAGATCTAATATATTAAATCCACAAACATACACTCTATATGCCCTTATCTTCTCTCAAACTTAAGCATTCCTTAAATAATCTATAGCGTCACTCCAGACCCTTAGGCTTTCAAAAACACAGTTTAGGTGCTTAGACTCAGATCTTCCATTTCTTCTTCCCACCAAGAGCTAGCAAGTTTTCCCAGCTAATAATCTACTGACAGTTTCATCCAAGGTAAATGTCCAGTCATCTAAGGAAACTCATGACCTGGGCACTGATTCTACCTCCAACCACTTTCACTGAGTGGAACCTCTGACCTTGTTCTCCACCTGCTTCAAAGTATAACTGAGTGGTATATAGTATACAGTCTGCCCAGGCAGACTGTATGAGACATTAAATTGATCCTTTTTGGAGTGTAGACAAAGGCAGACCCATGGATGGAAACAGATTCCTCATATGTCAGCCATTGCTTTGCCTACTGTTTAACTTCTTGAATAGCCACCTGGCCATGCTGCTTTGTCATTCCCTACTCTTTGTCATTTCCATCCCATTTGTCATATTTACTCCCTCAGCAGCTAATGTTTGATGGTCATATTCACCTTCTATTTTCCCATTCAATTTTCCATTCTTCTTAGCCCTCCCCACTTTTCCTCTTGGTGGTCTACCATATTGATTCCACCTCATTAGTCATAACAAGGACACAAAGTTGAGAGTGAAAAATATGGAGGAGTATTTATTACATTCAGAGAGAGTAAGAAGCTATTGAAGATTTTCTGGGCAAGGCAGTGATGCAATCAGACTTTTGCTTTGGAAAGATTATTTTTATTATTATATCATTCATTTGTATTTATACTATTATTAACATTATTATTTATATATTTATTCTGTTATTATATTTTAGTATTGTTAATTTGATTATTTTGACAGTTATATGGCAGATAGATTAAAGAAAAAAGTCCCTAGAAACAGGAAGCCCAATTAAGAACCTGTTGGTGATAATTTAGGTAAGTGATGATAAAAGTCCTGGACTAGAATGGTAGCCAAAGGAGTAAAGAGAAAAGGGCAAATGTAACCAATACAGTGGAGCAGTATATTGAACAAGGTTCTAAAATCAGTGACTGGCTCTAATAAAAATTATCCTTTCTCTATAGTGCGTCTTAAAGGCAAATGCTATCTGGAAGCCTCTAGTATATTGGAACAACTTGGTAAGGAAAGTGAACGAGTATGATGCCTAACTTCAGGATAAGAATTGGCTCTAAAGGCTCACTGGATCCAACTGGAACCTAAAATGTAGCTGAAAGAGATTGGAAGAGTTACCATCAGCCCCTTCCCAGTCTGGTATTTTTCCATTGCCTCTCTCTCTAGAATCCTCTTCTCTCCTTGCCCACTTCGTTCTTTCCTTTCCTTCTGTCTTTTGAGTCATTTGAAGTTGGGGGTAGGAAATATATACATATTCATTTCTCCCAGTCTCCTCAAGGAAAATGCAGATTTGTTCACTGAGCATGTAGAATTGCCTGCTCTATTGCAATTGTTATTTTTTTCATATATCAAAATCCACATCAGTTAGAAACCTGTTGAAACCACTGTACAAAGAAGATAGAATTAACAAGACCTAGCAACTGCTTGGATATGGGGGATGAAGGAGAGACAGAGATGAAAGTAACTCCAAGGTTGTGTGCCTGGGACACAAGAAGAATAAGGGTGCACCTAAAAGATAATTTTTGCTGCAAGGAAATGTGTTATAAATTAGTCCAATGTAAGAGGAATAAAACTTTCTGTACCATTTTGGAGAAATGTATATACTTTAATCTTTACCATAAAAAAATATTTCCTGGCATTAGTGCATAAAAATGTAAGTGATTAAGTAGCACATAAAACTTCTAACAGAGAATGGCTTTCTCCCAAGTATTTATTCTGAATGTCTGAATATCTCTTGTGATATTTTAGTTGTTTAAAGCTGAAATATGTTCCTAAAGACAATTAGTGGAGGAAAATCTTAAATTAGTGACATTTGAGTTTTGTGTTTTAAAATAAAAAATATAGTGTCCTTTGAAATAATTTCCTCATTCCCCTGCTATCACATTTTTATCTATATTACTTATATTCAGACTTTAATAAAGGTCAAGAATATAAATGTCCTCCTTTGTCAAGTTGGATTTTTTCCCCATGTAAGTGTCATTTTTCTTACCTGGTAACCTGACAAAGAGGACTGACCTTAGAGTCAGGAAGACCTGACAACCAGGTGGCATAGTTAATAGAGAATTGAACCTGGAGTCAAAAGATCTGAGTTCAAATCCACGTTTAAATACTTACTAGCTGTGTAACTCTCAGAAAGTCACTTAACCTCTGTTTGCCTCAGTTTTCTCATGGGGATAATAATAGTACCTGCCTGGTTACCTTCCAGACTAGTTGTGAGGATCAAATGAGATCATTGTGAAGTGCTAAGCACAGTGCCTGGCATTATAAATATTAATTATTTTTATTAGAATCATCACTATTAGTTTCACCGCCCTAAGCATATCACTTAACCTCTTAAAGCCCCAGCCAACTCTAAGAGTGTAAGCTACAGATGAATTATGGATATATGGTAGCAAAAGGAATTTCCATACTGGGAATTTCTTATACAAATAAAATCACAAGTCTGTACATACACACACACACACACACACACACTTGTGTATATATGTATGTATGTATGTGTATATGTATATGTATGTATATGTGTATATATATGTGTATGCATGTGTATGTCACCTCGTTGCTTTTGTGAATAATCATACATTCAACAGTGTTCCAGGACAGCTCCGTGTAATCCCACATAGGACATTATCCTATTGAGTTGTCATTTTCTCTCCTGACATTAGACTTAATATCAATTTAGGCTTAAAGCATAATAACTAAGGGAAGATTTCTACCCACAGAGGTACAGAATCAAGGCCATTGATATTCATGTGATATAGAAGACTTTGAGATATTTCAAGGAGTAAATGATTATTCTTGGTGTAAAGTTTTAGAGCCAAGGAATGAAAATCAAAAAGCTGTAAAATTGTATTTTGTAGAACATTACATGAAAGAGGGTTTTTTTCCCCCCTGTCACTGTGACAAATTGATATCTTTCTGCTGGGGCAAACAGTACTAACAAGATAGGAATCTGGAGGATGAAAAATGTCTTGAACTGAAGATGAGAGGATTTCCCCTTTGTTTTTCCTGACCTCTGGTAGCCTGTTGTAGTAGGAATTCCTTTCATGTATTGGTTGGACCGATGGCCCCTGAGGTCCCCTCTAGGTATCATATTCTGTAAATGAGATTATTCAGATAGAAGCTAGTGAAAGGGAAAATGAAAGTGAAGCAGAGTTAAGAATATTTGCCATTTAAAAAGTAACTAGCAGGTTATAAATATTCTGGACCCACCTGAACCCTTCTGAACTTACGTTATGAGTACATCAGCACTCTTTGAGCAGGGAAATGAAAAGCCTGCTTTTGCTATCATGATGGAAAAGATTATTAAGTGAGGGAACATTAATCATCTGACATAAAACTCTACTTAAAATGTCACTTCCAATAGGAAAGAAATATCTCTTTATTAAGCATATAAAAGCATTCCTGGTTGCATTTTAGTATCTAATAACGAGCCAGGTGGCTGATGCCATGATACCTCACTATGAAGAAGTCATTATTATATGAAAACTTACTCTCCTGTGCTTCTTAGGGCCTAAGAAGCAGCAACAGAGGCATTGGCAAATATACTGGGATAGCTCTCTTCATAAAACATAGGAGAGAGGCTAGACATGGCAGTGTATATGCTTTTGTTCTCTGCTGCCAGCATTGCTAGGGCTGATGAATCCACTGAGTTCAGGAGTTCTAAGCTACACTAGACTAAGCCAACAGAATGTCTATGCACTAAATTCAGCACCAATACAGTGAACGTCAAGAACAGGGCCATCAGGATGACTAAAGAGGAGCAGACTGACTTCCTTCTGAAAGAACCCATGAGAAACGAGCAGAGCAAGACCATGAGTGACTGCGGCTCTCCAGCCTGAGTGAGATAGGGAAACCTATTCTGAAAAAGAAGATGAAAAAGAGAGGGATTGCTGGTGATGATGTATTTAGATGTGGTGTTAACCTAGGGGAGAGGACCTATGTAAATTCCTACAGTTGGCTGTCGTCTCATGCAGGGTCACATCTGTCCTAGAGGAGATGTGATGGTCCAGTTCCCCAGCATTCATTTCCAACTCTCCTTTCCTATGGAATTGGCCCCTAATTAGTATCCAGGGTTGTTCTGTTGACCTAAGCTGTCCTAAGTTCTAGTTGAAATGATTCCCCCAAGCAGTTGTTTTCATTATCTTTTCTGAAGCCTTGAGGCACAGATAATAGAAGAGCAAAAAAGCTTGATCTTCATTTGTACATGTGAGGTTTTTAAAAAATTATTATTTATCTTTTTCAAATTATCAAGCATTTATTTTTTTCTTTCTCTTACCTCTCCCCTTCTTCCCCACCCCCAAGTAAAGCAAAATTCTTGTTACATATTTGTGTAGTTAAGCAAAACAGATTCCCATATTGCCCATGTCCACAAATGTGTCTCATTCTTCACATAAATCATAATCTCTCTGTCAGGAAGTCAGTGAGCACATTTTGGGAAGTTTAAAAGATGAGGCTAGTCTCCATTTTTGTGGTGTTTTAAGTTATGTAAAGTTCTTTATCCTTAGGAGTATGCTAGCAAATGTAACTATCCGTTTTCTGAGTAAACACAGTACACTTTAATCTGTACTATTAACATTTTCACCATAACTTTATTAAGTCTAGACAATTAACAAAGCAATAAATCATGTCCTGATTCATATTGTTTGCCCACACTGAACATTTAACAATGAGATTTCCTAAACTGGTAAGAGCTAGGTCCACCAATCACAGACCTGCCTGTCTTCTCATTTGATGCCAATGACACCTCTGTGTGGCAGGTTTTGTAAGTATTAATGTCTCCAGTTTCCCAGTGAGAAAAATGAGGCCCAAAAAGTTTAGGTGACTTGTTCTAAGTCGCATAGCTTTTAAGTGACAGAAGCTGAATCTGAGCTCAGGTCTCTCCTGTCTCCAGGTCAAACGATCTTTCCCCTTCACTCATCAGTAGAGGATGAGTTGAGTCAGTGAAGTTTTCTTTGGTGGTACTGCCTTTTGTAGGGTAGTTTGTATCCTTCCAGGGAGCAACAGTGAAAGAATACTGGACTTCCTTGTTCCAAGAGTCCACTGAGTCAAGCTTAGTAGATAGTGTTTAATCCTTGGGGAAGATGGAACAATTTGCCAGGTCAAGAGGGGCATGATACCTCTTCACTCGCTGGAGCTCTGGCTGCCCATGTTGTCTTCTAGGGACCAGGCTAGAGAACTACCTTAACTGCCAGGAATCAGACTCTGATAGTGCTGGTTGAAAAAAGGATAAGATT
The DNA here is from genome assembly GCF_028372415.1 of Notamacropus eugenii. Classification (NCBI taxonomy): domain Eukaryota; kingdom Metazoa; phylum Chordata; class Mammalia; order Diprotodontia; family Macropodidae; genus Notamacropus; species Notamacropus eugenii. The sequence goes on along the minus strand of NC_092877.1, from coordinate 165,275,787 downwards.
TTAAATAAAAAGATTGCATCTATATTTTCACAGATGTTGGTTTCGATCTGTGTCAGATTTAAATCCAAAAATGTATCTCTAAATTCTTTATGGATTTTAATGTGTGTTACTCTGGAAGAGATAACAGTTAAGAGGTCCCTTTGCCTTGAAGAACATGAGGATCAGCTAAGGGTTCAGGAAAGGCCTCCTGAAGGAGTCAGCCCTCAAACTGAGATTTGAAGGGAAGTAGTGATTCTAAGAGGTAGAGATGAAGTAGGAGCATAATCTGGGCATTGTAAACAGCATGTATAAGGCCTGGAGATGGAAGATGGAATATGATGTGTGAGGAGCAACAAATGGGCCATGTTGACTTGGAGGGAGAGTGAATGAAAGGGAGCAATATACAACCCAACAAGAGGTAATAGGGAGTCACTGGAGCTTCTTCAAATGGGGAATAAATGAAGCAAGATGATGATCATTAAAATTCCTTTGAGCTCCAAAATTATATCACTAATTTTTAATAGTATGCTGCTTATTATTTAGCTCTCTTAGGAATTACTTAGCTCTTAGGTCAGGAACCCCGGGGCTTCTTGCTAAAGTTGTTGGTCTAGAATCTGAAAACAACAAAAATAAAACTTCATTATCAGGGAGAAGAGATTAAAACCAAGTATGAGGTCCCCTTTGCACTGCAAGTAAGTTCCCAGATCACAAATGATGCCCTGATTACTTCCAGCAGATCCAGACAGTACTAAAAACAGCCTCAGTATTTGCTTCCAACAGATGTGAAATCTTGCTTATCACTGAATAAATTACAATATCTAACTATAATAGATTACTATTGTGCCACAAGAAATGATGAAAGGGATAGTTTCAGAGAAACTTAGAAATATTTGCATTTTGAACTAATGCAGAGTACAAAGAGTAGAACTGGGAGAAAGTTCTATACAGTAAAACAATATAAAGATGCCCACTTTAAAGAATAGGAACTCAAACCAGTACCATGACCAACTATGTTTCCAGGGGTCTAATAGTAAAGCATGGCACATGGTTCCTAACAGGAAAGTAATAGACTCAAGATGTAGAATAAGATGTACATTTCTGGACATGACTAATGAACAAACTTGTTTTACTCGACTCTACATATTTGTTACAAAGATTTTTGCTCTTTTTTTCCAATGGGAACTTAGAGGAGGGAAAGAGTGGAGAATGTTATTAGCTGAAAAAAATAAAAACTTTAAAAAAATACTAGCTGAAGAAAGTGAAGGATTGGAGAGTAGAGTCTGGGCCAGGTAAATAAGGGAAGAAAATTCTTTCTGGGAGCTTAATCAGTGAGTGAGTACTTCAAGGAAGCAGACACAACCACAGAAGGGAAGGCAGCCTAAATGTCCCAGACAGCCTAACTCAGATTGTTTCCTCTCTATGTCTTGTACTTCAAGATATTCTAAAATTATATATTCTGCCAAGCAAAATAATGAGCACATCTTCCTTACTCAGCCCTCATTTAATATATTTCAAGTCATTCTCATTCCCTGAATACAGTTGCTAGCAGGCTGTGTCCTAGACTAAGGAGCTCCACTGGTAGGGGCCCTCTAGTCTATAATTTTGACCTACTCTCAGAGGCTACTGATCTTTAATTCTGCCAACCCCTTGTATTTAATATTCCTGAAAACAAGTCTGAAAGAGACAATAGGATTATCGGAGATTTAACCAATAGGAAAATTGTCTGACAAGGTTTTTTAGCATAGAATTTTTAATGTTTTATTAGCTTTATTTTTTTTGACATAAAGTTGATACTATGCTTTTTGTTTTATTTTCAAAACTCCAGATTTTCTTCCTTTAAAATGATAGCACTAACTTGGGTTTTTGTTTTTGTTTTTTTGCTGTTTTTTAAATAATATTTTATTTTTTCAAAAAATTTAATATTCCTTTTTAATAAGTTTGAGTTTCAAATTCTCTCTTTCCCCCACTCCCTGAAATGGTAAGAAATATGATATAGATTATACACATGCAATTATGCAAAACATTTCCGTTAGTCATGTTGTGAAAAAAAAGACAAAAAAATCCAATAAAGTGATAAAGAGTATGCTTTGATCTGCATTTAGACTCCATCAGTTCTTTCTCTGAAAGCGAATAGCATTTTTCATCATAAATCTTTTAGAATTATCTTGGATCATTTTATTGCTGAGAATAGTCATTAACAGTTGATCATCATACAATTTTGTTTACTGTATGCAATGTTCTCCTGGTTCTGCTCACTTCACTTTGCATCAATTCATATAAATCTTTGCAGGTTTTTTTCTGAAATCATCTCACTCATCATTTCTTTAAAAACAATAGTATTCCATCACAATAATACACTGCAACTTGTTCAGGTATTCCCCAGTTGATGGGCAGCTCCTCAATTTCCAATTCTTTGCCACAACAAAAAGAGTTGCCATAAATATTTGGTTGGTTATAAATTGTTTCCTTATCCATAAATCTTATCTGTAAAGTTTTCCAATGATCTCCTAATTTGTTTATGATAACTCCTAAATCATATATCCATTTTGAATTTATTTTGATATATAGTGTGAGATTTATTCTACATCTAGTTTTTGCCAATACAATTTCCAGTTTTCTCAGTAGTTTTTGTCAAATAGTGAGTTCTTGTCCTCAAAGTTTGGGTCTTTGGGTTTATCAAACACTAGATCACTCTCGCCATTTGCTATTGTGTATTTTATACTAGTCTGTTCCAATGATCCACCACTCTGTTTCTTAGCCAGTATCAGATTGTTTTGGTGTTGATACCATTTTATAATGCAGTTTGAGATCTGGTACAGCTAGGTCACCTTTCTTCACAGTCGTTTTTTGGGTTTTTTTTTTTTTTTATTGATTTCTCTGACATTCTTGACTTTTGGTTTTACCAGATGAATTTTGTTCTTATTTTTTCTAACTCTATAAAATAATTTTGTGGCAATTTGATTAGTATGACACTGAATAAACTAATTAATTCAGATAGAATTGTAATTTTTATTTTGTTGACTCAGCCAACCCGTGAACAACTAATATTTTTCCTGTTGTTTAAATCTAAATTTATTGTGTGAAAAGTGTTTTGCAATTGTATTCATTTAATTCCAAGTATTTTATATTGTCCACTGAAATTAAGAAAACTATTGAACTAATAAATAAAACTAAGAGCTGGTTTTATGAAAAAAACAATAAAATTGATAAACCTTTAGTCAATTGGTTTAAAAAATTTTATGGCCAATTTTTGTATATGTGGCATGTACCACTGAGAAAAAGATATATTCCTTTCTAACCCCATTCAGTTTTCTCCAGCGATTTATCATATCTCCCTTATTTCTTTTTTTTTGTTTGATTTATTTATTTATTTGACTTTTTAACATTCATTTTCACAGAATTTTGGGTTCCAAATTTTCTCCCCACTTGTCCCCTCCCCCCACCCCAAAACATCGAGCATTCCAATTGCCCCCATCACCAATCTGCTCTCTCCTTTATCATCCCTCTCTGCCCTTGTCTCCATCTTCTCTTTTATCCTATAGGGCCAAATAACTTTCTATACCTCTTTATCTGTATTTCGTATTTCCTAGCAGCAAGAACAGTACTCGACAGTTGTTCTTAAAACTTTGAGTTCCAACTTCTTTTCCTTCCTCCCTCCCCAACCCCTCCCTTTGGAAGGCAAGCAATTTAATATAGGCCAAATCTGTGTAGTTTTGCAAATGACTTCCATAATAGTCATGTTGTATAAGACTAACTATATTTCCCTCCATCCTATCCTGCCCCCAATTACTTCTATTCTCTCTTTTGATCCTGTTTCTCCCCATGAGTGTCGACCTCAAATTGCACCCTCCTCCCCATGCCCTCCCTTCCATCGTCCTCCCCACCCTGTTTATCCCCTTATCCCCCACTTTCCTGTATTGTAAGATAGGTTTTCATACCAAAATGAGTGTGCATTTTATTCCTTCCTTTAGTGGAATGTGATGAGAGTAGACTTCATGTTTTCCTCTCACCTCCCCTCTTTATCACTCCACTAATAAGTCTTTTGCTTGCCTCTTATATGAGAGATAATTTGCCCCATTCCATTTCTCCCTTTCTCCTTCCAATATATTTCTCTCTCACCCCTTATTTTCATTTTTTTAAAGATATGATCCCATCCTATTCAACTCAACCAGTGTTCTGTGTGTGTGTGTGTGTGTGTAATCCCACCAACTACCCAGATACTGAAAAAAGTTTCAAGAGTTATAAATATTGTCTTTCCATGTAGGAATGTAAACAGTTCAACTTTAGTAAGTCCCTTATGACTTCTCTTTGCTGTTCACCTTTTCATGCTTCTCTTCATTCTTGTGTTTGAAAGTCAAATTTTCTTTTCAGCTCTGGTCTTTTCATCAAGAATGCTTGAAAGTCCTCTATTTCATTGAAAGACCATTTTTTCCCCTGAAGTATTATACTCAGTTTTGCTGGGTAGGTGATTCTTGGTTTTAGTCCTAGTTCCTTTGACTTCTGAAATATTATATTCCATGCCCTTTGATCCCTTAATGTAGAAGCTGCTGGATCTTATGTTATCCTGATTGTATTTCCACAATACTTGAATTGTTTCTTCCTAGCTGCTTGCAATATTTTCTCCTTGATCTGGGAACTCTGGAATTTGGCCACAATGTTCCTAGGAGTTTCTCTTTTTGGATCTTTTTCAGGTGGTGATCAGTGGATTCTTTCAATATTTATTTTGCCCTCTGGTTCTAGAATCTCAGGGCAGTTTTCCTTGATAATTTCATGAAAGATGATGTCCAGGCTCTTTTTTTGATCATGGCTTTCAGGTAGTTCCATAATTTTTAAATTGTCTCTCCTGGATCTATTTTCCAGGTCAGTTGTTTTACCAATGAGATATTTCACATGATCTTCCATTTTTTCATTTTTTTGGTTTTGTGTTGTGATTTCTTGGTTTCTCACAAAGTCATTAGCCTCCATCTGTTCCATTCTAATTTGGAAAGAACTGTTTTCTTCAGTGAGCTTTTGAATCTCCTTTTCCATTTGGCTAATTCTGCTTTTGAAAGCATTCTTCTCCTCATTGGCTTTTTGAACCTCTTTTGCCAGTTGAGTTAGCCTATTTTTCAGGGTGTTATTTTCTTCAGCATTTTTTTGGGTCTCCTTTAGCAGGGTGCTGACCTGCTGTTCATGCTTTGCTTGCATGTCTCTCATTGCTCTTTCCAGTTTTTCCTCCACCTCTCTAACTTCATTTTCAAAATTTTTTGAGCTCTTTTTGAGCTCTTCCATGGTCTGAGCCCATTGAGTGGGCTGGGATACAGAAGCCTTGACTTCTGTGTCTTTCCCTGATGGTGAGTATTGTTCTTCCTCATCAGAAAGGAAGGGAAGAAATGCCTGTTCACCAAGAAAGTAACCTTCTATAGTCTTGGTTTTTTTCCCTTTTCCAGGCATTTTCCCAGCCAGTGACTTGACTTCTGAATATCCTCTTCACACCCACTTTGCCTCCAGATCCACCCAGCCAGTGCTTGGGGTCTGAGATTCAAATGCTGCTCCCCAGCCTCAGGGTTTTCGCGGGGGCAGGGCTGCTAGTCAATGTGAGATTAAGTTCAGCTGCTCAGGTGGGGGCAGGGCCACCTCAGTTCCCTCAGGGGGTTTATGCAGAAACCTTCAACAATGGATCCAGGCTCCTGCCTGCTTGGGGAGCCTAGGTCTGCTCCCACCTCTGCTGCTGCCTCCTGAGGGGCCTGAGTTATGGGGGCACCCCACTCCCCTCTCGACCCACCAAAGAGACCCTCTCACCGACCCTTGTCACCTGTGGGTGGAGGGACCCACGCGGCTGCTGGAGATTCTGTCCCTGAAGCCTGCTTGGATCTGCTTCTCTTGGTGCCACGTGGCCAAGGCAGGGCTGGGCTCTGCTCCGTGTCCACAGCGCGAAGAACCTTTTGCGAGAGGTTTTCAGGCTCTCTGGAACAGAAATCTCGTCCGCTGCACTGTTCTGTGGCTTCTGCTGCTCCAGAATTTATTGGCAGTTTTTTTTACAGATATTTTATGGGCTGTGGGTTCTGAGCTAGCATATGTGTGTGTTTCTACTCTCTCCCTTATTTCTTTCTTGTTTATTTTGAGATTAGATTTATCAAGTTCAGAGAAGAGGAAGCTGAGATCGCCCACTAGTATAGTTTTGCTATCTATTTCTTCCCTTAACTTCTCCTCTAAGAATCTGTATGCTATATCACTTGGAGCATATATGTTTAGTAACTATATTGCTTTGTTATCTGTGGTGGCTTTTAGCAGGATATAGTTTCCTTCCTTATCTCTTTTGTTTAGATTTATTTCTGCTTTTGCTTTGTCTGAGATTAGGATTGCTACCCCTGCTTTTTATACATCACCTGAAGAATAATGTATTCTGCTCCAACCTTTTACCTTTACCCCCTGTGTATCCCATTTCAAATGTGTTTCTTGTAAACAACATATTGTTGAATTATGGTTTTTAATCCATTCTGCTTTCTGTCTCCTTTTTATAGGAGAGTTCATCCCATTCACATTCACAGTTATGATTACTGTCTGTGACTTTCCCTCCACACTTTCCCCGTGTTTATGCTTTTAGTTCTCCCTTCTCCTTCCCTTCCACAGTAGAGTTTTAATTTTTGACCACCACCTCCCTCAGTCTTCCTTCCCTTCTTTCACCCCCTCTCCATTTTACTCCCTTTTTCCTTTACTACTTCTTTCCTCCCTTTTAGCCTCCTCTCCCTTTTTTCTCCCCTTTCCCCTCTTACTACCTATAGAGCTAGTTAGATTTCTATACTTCACTGAGTTTGTTGTTCCCTTCTTGATCCAAATGTCAAATGATACTCATCTCACTCCCCTCTTTCCCTGTACTGTAATATGTTTTTGTACCTCTTCCTGTGGTGCAATTTACCTTTTTTCTGCCTCCTCCTTTTCACATCTCTCATTAGAATCCCTTCACTCCCTTAAATCACATTTTTATCGTCACTTCACTTAATCTATACCCACTCCCTCTAAGTATGTATATCCCTTTTAAATATCATAATAAATGTATAAATATCAAAATTAACAAGTATCATCTTCCCTTATAGGGATATAAATAGTTTGCCCATATTGAATAACAAGTTTTTTTCTTCCCTGTTTATCTTTTTATGCCTCTCTTGAGACTTGTGTTCAAAGGTCGAATTTTCTGTTGAGCTCTGGCCTTTTCATCAGGAAGGTCTGGAAATTTCTTATTTCGTTGAATGCCCATCGCTTTGCCTGAAATATATGCTCAATTTTGCTGATCCTTGGTTATAGTCTCAGCTCCTTTGCCTTACGGAATATCATATTCTTATCCTTCCATTCTTTTAAGGTAGAAACTACAAGGTCCTGTGTGATCCTGACTGTAGTTCCTTGATATTTGAATTGTTTCTTTCTGGCCGCCTGCAATATTTTCTCCTTCACTTAATAGTTCTGGAATTTGGTAACTATATTTCTTGGTGTTTTTAGTTTGAGTTCCCTTTCAGGAGGTGAACAGCAGATTCTTTTGATGACTATTTTCCCCTCTGGGTCTAGGACCTCTGGGCAGTTTTCCTTGATGATTTCTGGAAAAATATTGTCCAGGCCCTTTGTTTAATCATGGCTTCTCAGCAGACCAATAATTCTTAGATTTTCTCCCCTGGACCTATTTTTCTAGGCCAGTTGTTTTTTCTATGAAATATTTTACATTTTTTTTTCTATTTTTTCATTCTTTAGATTCTGTTTGACTGATTCTTGGTGGCTCATAGTATCATTAGCTTCTACTTGCCCAATTCTAATTTTTAATAGATTGCTTTCTTCAGTTAACTTTTGCATTTTCTTTTCCATTTGTCCAATTGTTCTTTTTAGGGAGTTATTTTCTCTATTTGGTTTTTGTACTTCCTTTTCCATTTGTCCAATTTTCCTTTTAAATTCTTCAGTGATTTTTTTTTCATATTTTTAAAATCATTGACCAGTTTTTCTTTTGCTTCTCTAATTTAGCTTTTAAAATCATTCTTGAGCTCTTCCAACAATGTTTTTTGGACTTGAGACCAGTTCATATTCACTTCTGAAATTTCAGATGGGAGTTCAGTCTCAATGCTTATCTCTTTGGTATTCATGCTGTGGTCCTTGGCCTCAGAAAGATTCTATAGTGTTTTCTTTTCTGGTTTCCTTCTTGTTCATGTTGATCACCCTTTTCCTGACTTTTAAAGTGGATCTCTGCTTCTGGGACATAAGGGGTTCTGTCCTATGGTTCTTGTGCTTAGAACTTGAGGTTTTGTGTATTGTAGGCTCTGGTTCTTTCAGCTAGAAGCTAAAATGCTGTAGCTTACCCCATGCTGAGCTGTCTGGTGTGGCAAAGCAGCAGCCCAGGTAAAGTCTTTCTGAGTTTCCCTGATGTTACCCCTGGACTTTGCTGCATTAAGTTTGGGGGAGGGGTGGTCTAGCCACAAGAGGTCTCTTCTCCTGAGCTAGAGCATAGGCAAGCTCAGCCGTTGGTGAACCCCATCTCTACTATTGTCTTCCTGATTCCCCTGGCTCTGCTGGGGCACTCCCAGGATCCTGGTGTTGATGATTATGGGCTCCACCCTCCTGGGGCTGAGGACCTCCTCCTTGTTTGCTCAGGTGGGGCTGTCTGGGACAGCTCTGGTCCTACATTGGTCCCCTTCAACCACAGCAAGAGGGACCCCCCCCCCCTTTGTGATTTTCCTAGCTTCACGGGCTAAAAGACTTTTTGCCCCTTTGGCTGATCCAGGATTTTTCTGGAGACATATTTTCTGGGTTTTTCAAGATCAACAAGGGGAGAGGTTGAGCATTTACAGATCAGTCCACTATTTTGGCTCCTGGAAGTTCATGTCTGTAATGTCATATTCTTTAATGAAATCATTGTTTGTTTCTGTGATTTGATCTTTGACCCAGTCATTCTTTAAGATTAGATTACTTAGTTTCCAGACCTTTCCTGTTGATCTTCTCAGTTGTTTTTGGCTGGAAAAGTGTTTCACCTCCTTCATCCTTTTGTTGGTTCTGCTACTCTAGAATTAATTTTGAAGCATTATTTTAAAGTTGTTTAGAGAGGAATTGTGGAAAACTCGGGTAAGTTCCTGTCTTACTCTGTCATCTAGGCTTCTCCCTCAGTATCTCTAACTTTGGACATGTCTTCACTGCCTTTGTCAAGATTTATTTATTTTTTTTTTTTGCAGTTTACACATAGATACACAGGGGAAATTATTTAGACTCACTGTACCATCTTTGTACACTTATGAATTGTGTGTAATGATAGCATTACTGTAAGAGGTTGTAGAGCTAAAATATTCTATATAAAACATAGTCAAAAGTGACAAACTTAATTACCAGAGGAAACAAAATAAAGCCATTATTTGGCTAATAATTATAGTTGAGGACCATTGAATTAAATTATTTTATTCAGGTGTAATAGAGCAATGTATCCCAGGTTCCTGCCATGTGGACTGAATTAGCTTTTCCTAGGCCCTGGCCCAATACAGGCTACTCTACCTTTCTCTTGAGAGATCTTGACATACTCATCAAGCTTTAATTGATTGCAGACACTGAAAATGCTTCCCATTCACCTAAGTGCATAAAAAAAGACAAGAAGTCAATGTCTCTTAGACTTGCCTCTCTTAGACCAATAACTCTGTGTTAGTCAACACACTTTACTGAAAAGACTTGCTTCTTTGTGATGATGACCTAAGCCTACGAGAACCAATACTGTATCCTTCCTAGGTATCCTTCCCTGTTATGGCTAAAGCATTCTTTCGTTTTTTAATATTTTGATGATAATATTTCAACTTAATTGTTTTCCTATGTGATTCCATACGTTTTATTTATTTATCCTTTTTATTTTTCATTTAGTTTATCTTATTTTTTGGAGGGAACAAAACAAGCATTTCTATTAACAGGACAATAAAAAAGATGATTGCATATGAAACTGTAAAACCTGCTATTTCTTCCAAATACATGACAGTTATTATGTAAATTTATGCATTTTAAAACATTATTTTGAAAACAGATAATATATTGGCTTAACTAGACTTCCAAGGAATTCATGACACAAAAGAGGTTAAGAAAAAGTTAAAAAATAAAAAAAAAAATTTAAAAAAGGTTAAGAACCACTTTGTCAGATGATCTACAAGTCTCATTTCCTCCCAGTCTCAAATCTAAACTACCAGAACAGCCTAAGTCATACCTACCTTTTGACTTCTTCCCTTCTTCCTCTCTAAATTCAACCTATTTCCCAAAGCCTATTTCAAGTTCTCCTTTCCCAAAAGGCTTCCCTGATGATAGTACAAAACCATCTTTCCCCTAATTAGCTTTGCCTCTCCAATAATGCTTTAAAGCTCTTATTGTCAGACAATCCTATATATCTTTTCAATCTCCCTACAGAGCCTAGAACTCTGCTAAACATGCACAGTTGGCATTTGGTGAATATTAGCTGAGCTAAAATGAATTTTTAAAAGCTAGTTTTTCAGCCAAACCAATTTAGGGCAAACAATTCATTTGAGTACTTAAATTACAACTCATATAATGTAGCTGACTACATTGGTCAGATTAACTGGACAAATGCCAAGACTGGCCTTTACCTTTATTTACATACAAGGTAAAACTTCTCAACATGGCTATGGGAAGGGGAGAATCATCTTTCAGGGGTGGGAGACTGTGGTCTCAAGGGTACATGTGACCCTCTAGATGTGGCCTTTTGACTGAATCCAAGTTTTATAGAACAAATCCTTTTATTAAGAGAACTATGTTGTCTGGATACCCTTTGGTTCACCAGGTTGCACACAAATACTGACTGCCTTCAATACTTGGATAGAGAAGATGATGTAGTAGAATGGGTACACAATCTAGAGTCAAGAATCTCGGGTTTGAACCCTGGCATTGACAGTTTTTGTATGAAACTGGCCAGGTTATTTAACTCATCTAAGTCTTAGTCCCTCATTTCTAACATGGAACTAATAATATATTTAGTTCCTGCCTCATAGTGTTGTTTTTGGGAAAGTGCTTTGAAAACTTTACAAGTGGCTTGTAAATGTGAGTGATTATTATAATTATAACAAAAGAGCCTGAATATACTATCAAGGAGTCCTTATTGCTTACAAGGATTTGCCCTACCTAACTGGGTTACCTCCTCCTAAGAGAAGTCTGACAGCCCCATCTTTAATTGTGTCTGAAAGGAGCTAATAATTCCCTTCTAAGTGACAGAGAACACGGAACATAGGAATTCTAGGACCCAAACTAAGCTAGGAATCTGATGGTGAATCCTTTATGTGCTTCTCAAATCCTCTAGATATAAAATTATAGAATCAAAGGTTTAAAAGTAGAAGAGACCTAGAAGTCCTCTCTCAACTAATCAAAAGTATTTAGAAAGCAATCACTTATTGTTCCAGTTCCTTCATTTGGAAAAAATAGCAGGTACAGGTACACATCAAACACATTTAGAGTAACTACAAAGTTAGGGAAGAGAGGAGAGCCAGAGAAAAGAAGATTCCTTGTAGCTGGAGAGATCAGAAAGGGCCTCATGCAAAAAGTAGCATGTGATGAGAGACTTGGAGGAAACTAAGAATCTGAGAGTCAAAGGTGAGGAGAATAGTCCAGGCATGGTGGCCAGGTAGCATAAAGGCATAAAAATGGTTGATAGAGCAATATGGAAGAGGAACAGTAAAATATTCCAGTATGGTTGTGTGAAAAAGGTTAATGAGTCATAAGGAGGAAGGATAGGATGCGGGCTGCTTGCAAAGTAACTTAAAAGCCACTAGGAGAATGACAAGGTCGCATGCATACGTTTAAGGAAAATAAGTTTTCTTGACTGTATTCATATTTGCATTTATATCTCCAAAACCTGATATCACACATGGCACATAGCAAGCACTCAATAAAGGCATTTTGTTTGATGAATTGGAGAATGAATTCATGTATGGAAAGATTTAAGGCAAGGAGACTATTTAGGAGACTGTGGTTCAATGTTGAGATCAACACGGCAATGTTGATGCAATGAATGACTTGATGGATGGAGATTGTGGCTGCGTGGGTAGAGGAAAGGGATCAGATGCAATAGGTATTATGGAGATAATAATGACAAGATTTGGTAAATGGTTGGATAGGTTTAGGTAAGGAGTTAACGGTGATATCAAGAATGTAACCTGGAGTGATTGGAAGGATGGTGGTACCCTTTGCAGAAAGAGAATTGTTTCGAAAAGAGGATGGGAGTTGGATGGGAGATGGATTCTATTTCAGACATGTTGAGTTTAAGATCCATATAGGATGTTTGATTTGAAATGTCTTATAGTTTGAGAACTGAAGAGAGTGAATCCTAGTCATCTTGTATATAGAGATGATAAATAAACCCATGAGAGCTGATGAGGTCACCAAATTCTTTAACTTACCCATTTCTACAGGTGAGAAAACTGAGACCTAGAGAGGTTAAGTGACTTCCCAAAGGTCACACAGGTACTAAGTAGAAGAGCCAGAATTTGACTCCAGATCCTCTGACCCTGAACAGTATTCTTTTCATACTACCTTATCATCATCAGTTTAAACTAATGAAGGGAGATGAAGTATGCATTATGGTAGGAACTTTGGACTTAGAGGTAGGAGACCTGGGATTGTGTCCTAGGTCTTCCACTTCCCATTTGTGTATCCTTCAGAGAAGGTGACAACTACTGTATGCTTCCTTCCCTCATTGGCAGCATGAAGGTCATAATACCTGTTTTGACTGCTTCAGTGGGTTGTTATAAGAATCAGATAAGATGACAAATACAAAAGGTCTTTGGATACTCTGAAGCATATAATACAAATGAAGATTAATGATAAAAATATGGCAAAACATGAACATGGCATGGATATGAAAAAAGTTTTCATTGAAGAATGTTTTCTACAATCATGGTGCACAAGGCCACTATTTCAGTGATGCCAGCATTTCTGCAGGTCCTACAGAGGAGAAGCTGGATTGTAGTGAAGTCACCCACCAGCCTACATCCTAAAGTGGACTTGGGATCCCCCATTGTCTCAAAATGTTCTTACCTACAAGGCATGTGATGACTTAACATTAAAGTATATTAGCCTGACAAATACCTGCCATGTTCATCTCAACCAAGTAGCAAGACTGGCTAAAGGAAGCTGTAAAATAGAACTTTGGCACAGTCATTGCAAGAAGGGGTAGGAAAGTTGGGTGGGACAGGAGACCATATGCTAGAAGGAGAGAGAAGGATGACTACTACCCATACATGCTTCAAGGGCAGTCACAGAGCAGGGCCATTAGATTTGTTCTTCCTAACCACAAATGAAAGAAGTTGTAGAAAGATATCTTGACTGAACCAAAAGCAGACTGGGCCATCTTTGGATGCAATTGTTCCCCTTAAACTGGTAGTCTTCAAGCATAAGTTGGATGACCACTAGTGATATTATAAAGGGGATTCTTAGTCACATAGGCATGCAACTAGACAGCTTCTGAAAACCTTTCAACTCTGGAATTTTGTAATCCTAATAATAATAAAAAACAATAGCTGGCATTTATGTAACACTTTGATTTTTCCAAAATGCTTTACAAATATCTCATTTTATCCTCATGATGGTCCTGTAAAATGGGTATTATTTTCACTCCATTTTGCAGATGAAAACTGAGGTTAAGAAAGGTAAGAGATTTGCCCAGGCTCGTTTAGCCAGAAAGTCACTGAGACTGGATTTGAATTCTTAACTTTAGGATTCAAGGTTCAGTACCCTATCCATTATACCACTGATTTCAGAAAAGCAGTTTTCTATGGAGAGCCCAGATCTTATCTTGAATTTGTCACAGAAAAGTAGCACAAATGTAATTTGAAAATATCACCATTTCATTTAAAGGTTAACTTGTCTTATTTGGAATGCTTTTATTGACCTTGTAAAATAGGGATGGGTTACTAAACATATGTAAATTACCCTAATAATAATTTCCAGGTCCAGTCCTTCTAGTACCTGTTTGATTTGGCCACTGATACTGAGAAATCATTAGACCACAATTATCCATTGTGAATATGGAAGAAATAAAATGCGACTTTTTTTTTTAATGTCACAGTGTGATTAAAATTGTGCACAATATATAATGGAAAACAACACTGAGCAGAGTTCTATTATGTCATTACTAGGCTTCTTTCTAATTCTGAGTAACAATCAGCTGTACTCAATGACTTTGGACTCCTTTAGAGTCAGGACTGACAAGCTTGGAATGAGCACCAGGAAACCAATTTTGCTTGGGCTGGCCAGAATGGCCATGAAATAAACCATGCACACATATTGAATCAGCTGCATTTGAGCAAGCAAACACATTTTTACAAGGCAAGGAGATAATGGGTGTTTTTGTGGGTGTCCCATGGCTCACTCAGGTGGGGAACAGTGAAAAAAGGAAGTCACATGTTCTACCAAAAATAAACCATCACTGTGGTTTTGTTGCATTATCAGCAGAACTAGTGTACAAGACGAGAAAGTACTGGGATTTTATTTTGGCTGCTGCTCTTAACTTTGAATAAGTGGGATATTTGGAAAGCTGTTAAGCTTTTTTCTAAACCTTACCCATGATTCACCTTCTACCTAAAATTTTCCCTTGACCTTAATCCATTCATCATTACTTTAGCATTTACACTCTATCCTTCTGTCCCTTACATATACTGACCCTGAACAGACTACTATACTCTAGGCAGCTCTCAAATTGGAAGTTGTGGTGAGGATACCAACTTACATTGGTTGAGGGAGTTCCCTATGCCAGTGAAATTAGCGATTCAGCCCCTATTTCTATCCCCATTTCTATAGCTACTCAGTCTTTTTTGTTTTGCTTGCATGAGTTTTAATATATTTTTTAATGTATATATTCCCTTCCTCCTGGGAAGGGAACATGGTACAGTAGAAAGTACATCTGGATTTGGAGCCCTACATTCTGAATTGAAATCTTAGCTCTTTTACTGACCTAGGAGATCCCAAAACCTATGACTCTTTATTTGATAATAAACCTTTCTGGGGTCATTCTTTCTTTTGTCCACACAGGGATACATCTAGTTATATGAATACAGCAGGTATTTCATAAATAATTTAAATGGGTAACCACTTTTAAAACTCTCTTGCCTTCCCGGATCATCAATGCTTTCTAACCTCAAAAGAACACGAAAATAAAAAAAACCTTCCTTAACTGAGACACAAGTGTCTGCTTAGTTCAGATGACATCAGTACATGGGCATAATAGCCCAAGAGCTTAGAAGGGCATGGGGTGCCATTGAGGCCTTCTATCTGGGGTTCAAATGAGATCATGGATGTAAAGCTTCTCGGAAACCTTAAAGTGCTAGGTCAATGCCAGTTATTATTAGTAGTAATCACCAAGCCTCCAGTCTAATAACAACCTCATTCCCTCATCCTTCTACTGCACTCCTACTGAGCTCAAATAATAATGTTTAACAATCATGCTGTTTAACAATCAGAGGATAGTGGGTCCCCAAGGCCAAAGAGCAGGAGGGCTCTGAGTTACCTCAAAAAGTCAAGGTAACAAACATTTATTAAGTGCTTACTATGTGCTAGGTGGGGTGGGAATTAAGGGAGGGTGGAATCCAGGGCATGGTGAAAAGTGGGTAATGACACTAGGGTAGGAGAGGGAAAGGTCCCCAACAGAAGAAATTCATATGAAAGGTGGGGCACATAAAACTTAAATCATCTACTCCTTCACTTAAGTTGGTCCTTTGAGAGAACCATTGCCTCATTGCTATGGATAAGAACTGCACCAACTCAAATTTAAAGAATCATAGAAATTAGAGATGCAAGAAAATAAAGTCCTTTGCCCATGATGAGCATGTTATAGAGATGAAAACTGATTCTCAAAGACCATGCCAACAAAATACCAGCTCTGATGGGTTGTTACCAACTTGGACAAGTCTTGAACTTCAGACCCGACATCATAGACAGTGTGTCTGTCATCTGAGAATCAGTCTTACTTTAGAGCTATCAAAAAGTGAAAATGAGCTACTGCCTACTAAGACTTTTTTCCAACTCTGTTATTTTGTCATTTTGTGTAGTGTGAGCTTTTTTTCCCTCTCCAAACTAACTTTATTAAGCAACTACTTGGATGATTTACTCTAGTTACATGTTATCAACTAGAGATATTGTTCCTCATTTAATCCTACCCATCCTTTTCCTGTTTTCTTTCTTTTCCTCTCCTAGGTTTTACTACTTTTAAGACATAACATCCACTTTCCTGCCCCCTTACCTTTAATAAATCCTTACTATAGTTTTCAAGATTCCTAAAAGGTATCTGAAGTAGAGTGGGTATTGAAATCAAAATATTTGAATAGAGTTGTTTTGTTAAAGATTATTCTTAATTGTACATGTTCTGTTTAACATCTATCTATAAACAATCTTAGCTCTTTTACTGATTGCCTGTGTTACCTTGGACTAGTCACTTGGTGTCTCTAAACCTCAGTTTCCTTCTCTGTAAAATCAAGTTGCACTAAGTGACCTAGAAGATCCCAAAACCTATGATTCTTTATTTGATAATAAACCTTTCTGGGGTCATTCTTTCTTTTGTCCACACAGGGACACATCTAGTCATTTGAATACAGTAGGTATTTCATAAATAATTTAAACGAGTAGCCACTTTTAAAACTCTCTTGCCTTCCCAGATCATCAATGCTTTCTAACCTCAAAAGAACATGAAAATAAAAAAAAACCTTCCTTAACTGAGACACAAAGTGTCTGACTAGTTCAGATGACATCAGTACGTGGGTATCATGGAATGGTCTAAAGAGAATGTCTGAATGAGAATCCCCATTATATAGTGGCCATTCCTGAATTTCTGGAATTGCAATCCAGTTTTCAGACCTGAAAGAGCATCGCACAATTCACATTTCTTCAGTAGATGGGCAGGTCGGACTAAGCCCTTCTGCATATTACTGCTAGGTAACTTTTACTTGCTTAACCTTAAGGGACGTGGCAGCAATGGACTATGAAGGGCTTAAGAGCAATCTTATAGTTTAACAATTGATGATAAGTATCCTTCAGACTTTGGTTTCATAAAGAGCAGCAAGTTACTTTGTTTGCACTAAAAGGCTGGCTTTCTTTCAGCCATTTAAGATTCAGAAGTTTTCTTCAGCCTTTTTTTTGGTGGCTCTTGGTCTATAATTCATCTTTGCCTTTTTACTCTGGAATTCATTTCAACATCAGTACTTTTTTTTTAATTGTTTGTTTCTCCTTCCTTGATGATGTACATGAAGAGCTTTGCAAACCTTAAAGTGATCTGCAAATATGAGCTACTGTTAGATAATAAGCTCCTCTAGAGTTCATTCTTTGTGTCACTTAGATAGGAATAAGTTAAATAAGATAATATGCTGCCATAGACAGTGATCCACTTTGGCATCAGGAAGACCTGAGTTCAAGTCCTAAACCTTACAGGTTCTAACCATGTGATGATCATTGGCAAATGATTTTAAGTTCTCAGTGCTTTGCTCTATGCTGCAGGACCAGAAAATACAGAAAAATTATTGATCTGCATCAACAAAGTTTTCACACCAGGAGTTCTTGACACCTATGATATAGGTCCACATTTTCACCCTCACCCAAAAAAGCTTTTTACCAGCTTAGAAAAGTCAAAATTGAACTTTATCTTATAAATGAAAGTTTTCAGCTACCTGCAATCCTAAGGGCTATTTTCAAATCAAAAAGTACAGATGCCCATTGTCAACTGCATGGCATGCATTCCCCAACTTTGCTCATGGGCAAAGATGACAGTGTTTAGAAATAAAATTAACAGTCATTACTACAATCTCTTCTCTAGTCTGAAACCAAGTGATCCTACAAACTCTACTCTGATTTTTGCTGACTTCCCATTACTTCTGTTTCTTACCCAGTTCAAAACCAAGGGACTCTTAAAGAAAGTGATTACTGCTTTTTATTCTTAAAAGAATTTCAGAAAAACTGATGACACAGTCATACAACTCTTGTTGGCAATAAATGATGAAATACTAAAAATGTATTATCTGCCTAAATACCGGTATATATCCTTCCTGTTCCTTCTTGAGGAAAAAAAATTCTATTTTCTAACTTCCATAAGTGAAGGTTAAGCATTTGGAAAACTAGAATAGTCAGATAGTCCCCATGCTATTTTATTATAACTCATGATCTAGGCAGTCCTGATTTTTATTAATCCAAGGAAATGTGGTAGAAATTCATTATGATATATTTTTTATCTTCTTGTGGTCAAAGGTCTTCTTGTCTTTTGAATTTCTGATATTGAAGCAGCAACTCCTCAACAGATAACCTGGGCCTATTTTATTACTTTTATCCCCATAGATTATTTCTGCTTTAAATGGAATTCAAATGAGTTTAAAGAGTAGTCATTAATGCATGTTCTTTTTGTTCACAAGGTGTGCTTTTCTTTACACTTGGTAATTTTCACTGTGGCCAAAGTTCAGCCAGGTCAAAACTTGGCATATGAATGGCTAGAAATATTAACTCTTTACATGCTCCACAGCATGTACCTATAGAAGACTGTACATTCCTTTTAACCATTTATTGGATGGTAAGAATCAAAAGGAGATTGAAAAATATTCTCATGATTGCAAGGTGCTAGCCCAGACAGAATGATCAGAAATACTGGGCCACTGCTGATCCTTTCATCCTCTTTGGGTAAAGTACAGAATTATTCTTTGAGATGGCAAAGAGCTGGAAGCCCCTTGATTGGAAAATGTCTGGACCAAGTCTGGTGTATGAAAATAAGAGAATAGTCTAATACCATAAGAAATAACAAATGTGAGGAATTCAGAGAAATGTAGGAATAGTTGTTTGAAGCAATAGCAAAACTAGAAAAACAATATTGTAGTGATTAGAATAGTGCCAAAAAAGGGGAAAAAAGCAACATTAAAAAATAGCTGAACTGAAATTGTTTGCAAGAAATTATGATTTTGGAGAACATGAAACATAGAATGTAACTTAGGATAAAATATAATATGTGTATATATGTATACATACATGTATGTGTGTAAAATAAGCAAAAATGATAAAACTTAGAAAAATGGGGGCTACCAGTTCACTTTTTCAATTTGTTTTGATGAACTATTTTGTTAAAAGACAGGGTTCAATGTGGGAAAGAGAGTTCAGGTAATATACTAGGAAATGACTGTGATGTGAAAAAACATGTACTAATTAAAAAATGGAAAAATGAAATAGAAGTGCAGATTGCCAGAAAGGCCAAAGCCTTCTTAGAAAATAGAGGCTTGCCAAACATCTATGTGTTTTACATATACTAAGTGCTTAGTACAGTGCTTAGCCACAGGTCTGCAGCTCTGACAAGAGGTAATCGGAGTCTGGGTGGACTTCTGCAGGAGGACTCTCAGCATGAAGGGTTCATTTCTGGCACTAGTGAAGTCAGTGGGAATCATTCAGACCATCCCATGTGAGAAGAACACAGGTACAGTCATGAGGGGACCTCTGGCAGGGGCAGATAGCACCCGACCAAATATCCCAGGCCCCAAACCCCAACCCAACCTGAAGTGTCAGCGACCCTGGTCTGGCCAGGTCAAGCCAGGCCTGTTTGACAAGGAAATGACTCCCATCTGGGGGAAGTGTGTGTGCATGCACGTGTGTGTCTGTCCTCACCCCCCCAGCTGGCCTGGGTAAGTTATGGAGGAAGTGACAGCCTTCCACTGGGGCTGGGGGAGGGAGAAGTCAAGTCATGATGTTCCCATGCTGGAGAGGCTTTTTTCTGCCCTAGTAATCTAATCTCGAGGCAGGAATGCTGTGGAACACCCACGGGAAGGGAAGGGAAGGGAAGGGAAGGGAAGGGAAGGGAAGGGAAGGGAAGGGAAGGGAAGGGAAGGGAAGGGAAGGGAAGGGAAGGGAAGGGAAGGCAAGGGAAGGGAAGGCAAGGGAAGGCAAGGGAAGGCAAGGGAAGGCAAGGGAAGGCAAGGGGAGGAGAGGTGTCTCAAAGTCTCTTGTGGCAAATCCCTGGGGTTCAGGGGAAAAAAAACAACCCAACAGAGGGTCTATTAACAGCTAAACACATGTGTCTGGGCCAGTGAGGTCTGGGGGCAAGGCCTCTAGCAGCCCCCTGACTTTGGTGGCCTGCTGGGTACCAGACCAGGGACAGTCACTGAACCTCCCAGGGTCTCAGTTTCCTACTTTGTGAAAATGGGCAGATCCAAAGTACATATCAGAGCAAGCTCAGGAGCAGTGGCCATGAAGGAGCTACTTACTGACTGGTCCCACAATCCATCATTCCTCCCTGCCTTTCCCAGGACCCAAAGGAGGCCAGGGACTCTAAGGCTGCCTCTCCTCCCACCCCTAACTGGAGGGAGCCAAAGGTCCCACACAGGGTGTGGGCTTTCCCCTCCCAGAAGACCTTATCTCAAGCTATTTCCACTATATCCACTCCCTCCCTACTCCTGCCAAAATGGAGCTGCCAGAGCCCACTGGTAGTTTTCCACCTCCACCCCTTTGCTCCCATGGTCTGCCATGCTCTCTTGGACCCCTAGCCCTCCAATCTTTCTCCTTCTAGTAAAGCCTTCCTCAAGGGGTCTGCTTCTTCTGTGAACCCTTCCTATCCAGTCAGACTATCCTAAATTGGGGTGTAGGGTGTGTTCAGGGAGGACTAGTACCTTTAGCATGATGGCTGCCAAGCCATTTTCGGGGCTCTCTCCACCTTTGACCTAACTCTCACCTGTGGCTCCAAGAAGCTGCAGCATGCACAGAGATCACACTCCAGTAAGCCATTTCTACAGATGGGCCAAACCAGGTTGAGGTAAACGCAAGCATGTGAAGACTGGTGGAATGGGCAGATGAGAGCAATTTGTTCCAACGGCCATGAAGGCAGATGAAGCAGGCAATGTGGAGTGCTTAGAGCTTGGTTAGACACCAAAAACACCAAGGTCATCCACTGCATCCTGAGCCAACGCTAGCCATCTTGACTCTGTTCTGGACTATGGAGGATAGAGTGACGCTGACAACTTCATGTAACTCTGCCTCACTTACATCGAATTTACACACAAATCAAAAGGCATCAGCCATACCATTTCACTATTATGCCTCAAAGTCCTGTGGTGACAGTCAAGTGATGAAGCAGCAGGTGCAGATACACTGGGAGCTGTAGTCACAACCCTGCACACAGGCAGCCCAAGCCATAGGGTCATTTCTCACTGGAAGCAGCAGTAGGACTTGGCAGCCCTCTGGATGTCTGAGCAGTCTTTTAAGGATCGCACTACTTACCTCCTGGTGTGAGGAAGGGGGCTAGAAAAGGTGCCCTAACCATTGTCTGCTTACCCAATCATGGCCTGATTACCTTGGCAGGTGGGGAATCCCATTATGTGGTCAAAACACAAAAAAATGTACAAAATACATGAAAACATCTGCGAAGATGATTCCACTCACCATCGGCACATGGAACGTGTGCACACTTATAGAATACACAAAATCCAGTAAACCGGAAAGAAGAACTGCTCTTGTTACAAGAGAACTCAACAAATATCACATCCAAATTGCAGCACTGAGTGAAATAAGGTTGGCAAATGAAGGCCAGCTTACTGAAGTTGGAGCTAGATGCACCTTTTTCTGGAGTGGGTGCAGGGAAGGGGAGCACCATGAAGCTGAGGTGTGTTTTGCACTCAAAACTAATCTAATCAGCAAGCTGGTATGCCTGCCAAAAGGAGTGAATGACAGGCTCATGACAATGTGATTTCCACTCGCAGGAAAATGCCATGCCACCATTATCAGTGCCTATGCTCCCACCATGACAAACCCTGATGAAGTCAAAGAAAAATTTTATGAAGACCTAGAGACCCTTATCATCAATGTGCCAAAAGAGGTCAAGTTTATAATTCTGGGTGATTTTAATGCTAGAGTAGGCTCAGACTACCAGACTTGGCAGGGAGTCCTAAGGAGAAATGGAGTTGGAAATAACAACAGCAATTATGATTTACTGCTGAAGACTTGTGCTGAAGATTGACCTCATCACCAGCACTGTCTTCTGTTTACCTAAATGCAATAAAACTTCATGGATGCACCCTCACAGCAAACATTGGGATCTAATAGACTATGTGATCGTAAAGAGAAGAGACAGACAAGATGTGAGTGACAAAGGCAAAGTGTGGTGTAGAGTGTTGGACTGATCATAGACTTATTATTTCCAGGTTAAATATTCACATTCATCAAAAGCACCACCTCCAAGGTAAAATGACTACCAGAAGAATGTCGACAAATTGAAGCTCTTCTCTGAGCATGAACAGCTTGTTGCTAACTTGGAGGGGAAGTTGAGACAACACATAGTCGGCTATATTGGAGCAGAAAAGGAGTGGTGTACAGCAGATTTCAGAGATTTGGTGTACAGCACTGCATTTGCTCATCTAGGCCATAACTCTTGCAAACACCAAGACTCGTTTGATAAAAATGATGAGGAAATTCAGAAACTGCTAAATGAAAAACGTGAACTTCACAGGATTTACCAGCAGGATTGTTCATCCACCTCTAAGAAGGCAGCATTTAATTCCATCAAAAGGAAAGTACAAACAAAACTTAGAGAGATGCAAGATTCCTAGCTCAGTAAGAAGGCAGGTGAAATTCAGTTTTATGCTGATAGTAACAATCCAAAGTGCTCTTATGATTCCCTGAAAGTTATTTATGGACCAAAAACCTATGGTGCATCACAACTACTCAGTGCTGATGGAGCCACATTGATTAGTGATAAGGACATGATCTTAGAGAGATGGGCTGAACAATTCCATAGTGTTCTCAACAGACCATCATCAATCAATGGTGAGGTCATTTACCTCAGGTTGAAGTCAGTCCCTCCTTAGCTGAACTTCCAACTGAAGAAGAGGTTTTGAGGACCATTAGACTCCTTTCATGTGGCAAAGCACCTGGTGTTGATTCTATTCCAGCTGAGATTTACAAGGTAGGAGGACCATTGCTCATGCAGAAGCTGACTGAAATTTTCCAGGTTATATGGCAAGAGGAGGTTATCCCACAGGAGTTCAAGGATGTGTCCATTGTCCATCTCTATAAAGGTAAAGGGAATAGATTGTCCAGAAACAATCACAAAGGACTCCGTCTCTTAGTCATTGCTGGCAAAGTTCTTGTTAGAGTCCTTCTTAATAGACTGATCCTTCACCTGGAAGATGATCATATACCTGAGAGCCAGTGTGGCTTCCAAAAGGGCTAAGGAACAGTCAATATGGTGTTTGCTGCCTGACAACTCCAGAAGCGCCAGGAGCAGAACAGAGGTCTGTACACAACATTTGTAGATCTGACCAAGGCCTTTGATACTGTTAGTTTTGAGGGCTTATGGGAAATTATGTGAAAATTTGGTTGCCCAGAGAAGTTCATCAATGTTTGTATGTCAATTTCATGATGGCATATTTGCCCGGGTTTTGGATAATGGACAAAGCTCTTGTGCATTCCCAGTCACCAATGGAGTAAAACAGGGTTGTGTGCTTGCTCCCATGCTTTTTAGCATGATGTTTTCAGCTATGTTTACAAATGCTTTCAATGAAGATGAAGAAAGCATTAAGCTCAACTACCATACTGATGATAAGTTCTTTAATTTGAAAAGGCTACAAGCCAAGACCAAAGTAAAGAAAGTGTTGGTGCAGATTTTCTGTTTGCAGATGATTGTGCACTCAGTGCAGCCTCTGAAGCTGAGATGCAACAAATTCTCTGCTGCCTGTGTTAATTTTGGCCTAATAATTAACACTAAGATAACACAGGTGGTCCATCAGCCACCACCACACCATCTATAAGTGGAACCATTGGTCACAAGAAATGAAGAAGTTTTGAATACTGCGAATAAGTTCACTTACCTTGGTAGTTTACTTTCCAGTGATGTACACATTGACAGTAAGGTTAATGCATGCATTACCAGAGCTAGCTCAGTGTTTGGGAGGCTCTGAAGAAAAGTTTGGGAGAGAAGAGGTATTAGACTGACTACCAAACTGAAGGTCTACAGAGTCATTGTGCTGACCTCATTGTTGTATGCCTGTAAAACATGGAAAGTCTACCAGTGCCATGCCAGGAAACTGAATTGCTTCCATTTGAACTGTCTTAGGAAGATTCCGAAGATCACCTGGCATGATCATCTGGTACCTTAGTACCCGACACTGATGTCCTTGTTTGAACTGAAATTCCAGGTATTCAAATTATGCTTCAGAGAGTGCAGCTCCAATGGGCTGGCCACATCGTTTGAATGCAGAAGGTATGCTTGCCAAAAAGACTATTTCATGGAGAACTCATGTGGGGTAGGTGATCACATGGTGGCCAGAAGAAGCAATACAAGGATATTCTCAAGGTCTCTCTCAAGAACTTTTTATTTGACTGTGCAACATGGGAGACACTGGCACAGGATGGCTGAGCATGGCATGTCCCCATCAGAAAGGGTGCAAAAAAGAATAGATATAGCACAAAGTAAATGCAGGATGCAAAAACTTGAGGTATCTACAGCACATATTCACACAGACTATCTGTGCCCAACCTGTGGTAGAGCATCCTGAGCTCGTAGCGGTCTGATCGGCCACAGCAGACACACCGAAATTTTGCTTTATCTTGATGATGTCATTTTGGTCTTCTTGGAAAATGAAGGACAACAACCAAGCAAACCAACCAATATGTGCCAGGCATGCAGCTTTCTCCCACCTTTCCCTACGCATTCCCCAACTCCCAGGAAAAGTGGACATTTATAATTGAAGATCCTGTAGAAGAAAGAAGAGTGTGCTGAGGCCTAAACTCACACCAGGAGACAGATAGAACTCCGACTGAGGAAGCAAAAAGAGACCAGTATCAACCATTCCTTCCAGAGTCCCCAGGTCACCCTCCCCAGTACATTTAAGAGTTCCAGAAGGTCAGAACACAAAATATGATTCCAAGAAATGAAGATAGGATTAAACAGAAAAAGACACCAAACACAATGAAGAACTATGGCGTGAGATAAAACCAGAAGAGATTATCCCCACAGCCACAAAAAGAGAGTCACAGGGGGGAAAAAGTGACTTGGCAACAAGGATTACAAGAATTGGTAGAATTCACTTAAAAATTTTGAAAATGAAATTAGAAATGAATTAGATATCTAGAGAAAAGGATTATGAGTATAATAAATAATTTAAAACAAACTGGAAATCTTTCCCCAGGTTCTTTGAACATTAAAATGAACTAAATAGAAATTATTTCCTGAAACAATAAGCAATGTTGGAACAAAATCAAAAGTTAAAAAATAGATGAAAATATAAGATGATTTAAAAATCACCAACGACCATGAAAATAATGACTAAACAAAAAAAACGCCGTATTTCAAGATCATAAAACAAAACTAATCAGAGGGCAGATTAAACATACAAAGAATCTAACAGTGACTTCTGGGAAGAAACTCTTAAATGAAAACACCTAGAACTGTCATAGTCAAAATCCAGAGCTTACAAGTCGAAGAAGTTTAATGCAAATAACTAATAAGAAAACTTTAAACATCGGAGAACCCTAGTCAAAATCATACAAGACATGACAACAAAATTCTTGAAGGACAGAAATATTCATGACATGGCATACCAAAAAGGCAAAAGTTAAAAGTTTACAGCCAAGAATAACTTACCCTCCAAGCTGAGTATAATCCTAAAAGGGAGAAAACTGAAATGTAATAGAATGGAGTAGTTTCAAGCATTATTGATCAAAAGACCAGAGCTGAATTAGAACCTTGAAATGGAAATATAAATACACACATACACATTTGTATGTAAGTGATTTATATATATAAATATGTGCGTGTATCTGTGTATGTGTAAATATGTACATATGGGTGTAGATGTGCATATATGCAGATGGAGTGAGATATATGGAGAGAAGAGTGATGCTATAGTACCTCTAAGTTTGAGAAGGAAGTATTAAATAAATTGCAGAGGAAAATAGATACCCAAACTATAACAGTTGAAAATTTCAATATATCTTTTTGTTGTTGTTCTTCAGTTGTTTCAGTCACGTCCAACTCTTTATGACCAAGATACTGGCGTGGTTTGCCATTTTTCTTCTTCAATTCATTTTATAGATGAGAAAACAGAGATAGACAAGCTTAAGTGATTTACCCAAGGTTGCACAGGGAGTAAATGTATGAAGCTAGATTTGAAAGGAGGTCTTCCTGATTCCATGCCCAGCACTCTATCCATTATGCCTCTTTTAGACCTAGACAAATATAAAAATATATAAGTAAAAAAGTTAAAAATCTAAGTAGAACTTTAGAAAGGTAAGCTATCATGGTTGTATGGTGATTACTAGATAAAAATAGAATGGAATATGCATACTTTCCCACTGTGTATAACACCTTTACAGAAACTAGCCATATACAAAATAAGCCCCCAAATTAATGATAAAATATATAGAACTTCCTTTACTACCATAATATAACAAAAATTATAGTCAGAAAAGAGCACTGGAAGAAAAGATTAAAAATTAATGGAAGGACAAATATTTTAATTCTAAAAATTGCTAAATCAAAGAACAAATCACAGAAACAAATAATTTCATCAGAAAAATTACAGCAAAGCTTTGAGATACAGTCAAAGCAGTCACTGGAGTGAAATATGCAGCTCTAAATAAATAAATTGAATGTGCAACTAAAAAATGAAGCATCATTTTAAAAAAATTCCATCTAAATATTTCAAGAATAGAAATTTTAGAAACCAAAGAAAAGATAAAAATGAAAACAAATCAGATAGCCCTTTTTCTGGACTTTGCTTCTATAACATTCCAATTTTTATGATTCACATTTGTACCCTTTGTGTCCTTCTCTCACTTCCATTCCCTCAGTAGATTATAAAGTCCTCTTAAGTTTAGGAACTCCATGATTTTTTATCTCATCTGACTCCAAAAGAGTCCATGTAAGCTTTAAAGAATCCATAATGATACCTTGTATTATACAAATACTTAAATCTTTCTGTGATCTCACCGACTTATATGTTACTTTCAGTAATACAGAAAATAGTGCACCTACACCTGGACATTCTTGTCGAATGAATAAAATCCCATTAGTTTGCTACATGGAGCCTTTGGATAACATTGGCCTTTTTTGACGTCCCCTGATAATTTCAAATACACTTGTCTTTCTATCAGGCGAATACTCATAGGGCTAGACAGGCATCTTGCCACATCAATAGTCTACCTTTTTTTCCCTTCTTACATTTTCCTGATAACATCTCTTAGACCATCATGAAAATATTTGTAGCTTCTATTAACACAACAGTTGCCAAGAATGAAGAGGTAGAGAAATTATGTGAAGAACTTAGTAAGACTGTTTGAGGTGAGAGTAATGACCTAACCCCTTTTCCCTCATGTAAGTCAGGTTAGTTTTTCCTTTAAAAGTTATGAAAACATTCACAAGACTAAGCCTACTTTGTCATCTACACAAAAATTTTTATAAGACTACCTATACAAGAATAAGGGGCATCCTTAATAAGGACATTGGGAGGGAACAAGCAAGATTTCACAAGTTATATGCAACAGTGGACCACCACTTTACTATTTTTCAACTGCTTGAAAGATGTAGAGAATAATTAAATTAATAATAGAATAATAAGATCTTTCTGTGCTTATTGTTTGTTAGTTATGGGAAGCATTTGACTAGTGAAGTGAAATATTACCCTAAGTCTGTCTTCCAAAATGATTTTGGTACATACATCAAAATCATTCCACATGTTTCAAAGATATAATGGAAATAATTTCATATACTGGTTCTCTGATCATCATTAGGTGAAGCATAAAACAATAAGGTATATGCTTTGTACATGTGACGAACGATTTAATAAATGTTTGCAGAACTGAATTGAAATTGAAAATGGCTACTTGGCAACAGAGTTGATTTTCTGTGTTAAATCCAAATTGTAATTAGGAGAATAAAATTCTAGTTTTTGTATTTAAAGAGTCTTCTGATCTTATTCAGCATTTGTGACACTGTATATCAGTGGAACAAAATATAATGACCCATGTCAATTCAGTGTTGCTCTTTTTGTTTGAAACTTCATGATTTAAAATAATTTTAACTATTGTAGATTGTATGTGGGATTTATTGTCCTCATGGAGTGAAACTAAAATAATTGTATGTATGTGTCCTTATTAATTAATAAAATTACAGACAGATTGCTTTCACATTATTAGTATCAGTACATGCCTGCATGCATTTATACTTGTATCTCTCTAAAGTAGTTTTGTTGTTGTTGTTTTAGTTTTTTTTATAAAGCTGTCAAATAATGATAATGAGCTATAAATAGTAAACAAAAATGAAAAACAAATTATTTGATAAGCATATTTAACATCTAAAAGACTGGTTTTAGTAGTCAAAAAAGAACTCTTCCCCCCACTCCCTTCAAGGACAGTATGAGACCACTGCCTTTGTGTTGCAGACTTTCGTGTCATGACCTTGCTGTCACCATGCTGTCACTCTTGCATGTGAGGATCCAGAGGCAATCAAAATGCTCCAACAGTGTTACCTCTCCCACCAGACTCAGACATTTGTGCCAATATCTGCCACCCTGTGACCATGACCCACAAGGGGAGGCATTAAGGGAAGATTGGTCTGGAGTGAATAAAAGCAAGAGTGGGGCCCTTGAGGGGCTGATTCTGTAATGTAGATTATTCTTGAGCAGTATCTTCAGTACTTTCCCTTCTGTAACCTTTATATGTAAAATGAGAGTAATAATATTTGTCATTTTCTTTCCTCCCTAAAAACCTTGTATTTAGCTACTTGTGTTTATGTTGTGCTAACATTCTGTTCTGCAGATGTTTATATGTGCATATGTTGTCTTCACTGAAGAAATAAGCTCCTAGAGAGGTGACTGGTTTGTTTGTTTTACCTTTGTATACCCAGGGTCCAGAAATAGTGCCTTGCATACAGTAGGTGCTTGATAAATATTTGTTGATTACCTGCTCACCTTGCCGATCTCACAGTGCTATCGTGAGAAAGTATTTTGTATAACGCTTGTAAACTATCAATTATCATAATTTACTTTCAGTAAAATGCTGCCAAACTAAGCATTTCTTTCCCCCCAAAGAATAGCTTGCGTTGTCTTTGGGATTATAACTTCATTCCTCATTAGGGATGGAACTCTGAGCCCGTAACTAAAAGCCTATGTGGAAATGTCACACAGCAAGAAAACTGAGGTATTACCGTGAGCCAGTTCCAGGGAGGAAAAGGTCAATAGCTTCTGGACTTTGTGATTCCTCTGAACTGGGCTGTGGCCAGTCACAGATATTCTGTCAGTTCCTTTGACTAGGCAAATCTAGTTTATATCCTTAAATCTACTGTGGAGCTGGGTTTAAAGGATTGAGGATGAAATGGAATGACCTTTCCTCAAACATGGATAACAAAGGAAAGAGAAGATGATTTGTGTGACAAGAGAGGGAGAGAGAAATTAGGGGCTTGGTAATGCTGTAGGAGCTGCAGGCATCAGCAAGGGAACGAGGCAAACCTTGATACTACTGGAAAAACACAGACTTCTTTCTCTACTGGTGTAGGGGAGAAGCTGCCCACCTTGACCAGAGTCATGTCTACAGATTGAATTTTCTTTGATACTTGCAGAGGGAAAATGCAGTCATAAAAGTCCATGTGACAGAAAAAGAAAGGACAGTTTTTAGTGGCAATATCCAGTCCCAGCAATAGGTCTGAGATGCTTGTTTTTGAATGGGAAAGTTTATCAACATTTGGTTCAAACTGCTTGTTCAGCAGAGAAATGCCTAGTAGAGGGTTGCTGAGGCTTTGCTCTGGGATGCCTGACATCTTGAAGGTGTGTTTCCTCCTTCTGGAAAGCAGAACTCCTTTATTTTATGGAAATCAGTACCCTGTACTCTCTTTCCTCTTTCTCCTGTCCCAGGGAAACTGTAATACTTCGCCCAACCCTGGGTTGCCATTCTCATTTTTGACAAATATGTCCCGTGAGGCTCAAAGGTCACCTCACTGCACCACAAGCATATTTGTACTGTTTCCCAGGGTCCAGGAGATGACTGATGCTATACCACACTACATCCCTGCATCCTCTGCCTGTGCTCCCTTTCCCCTGGCTATCATCTACTTCCTCCCGTGGTTAGACATGTGGGCATCACAGGCTGTTAAAACAGGAACCTTGGCCAGACACTCTGTTATGTGGGACTGGGAAAAGTTGAGCTCTCAACATCCTAAATTCTAAATCTAACAAACAGCAGTAAGGAACTAAAGATACTGGGCAGCTTGGCGACCTAGGGAAAACTGGACTTGTCCAGAAGCCCGCAGTTCAAACCCAACTTTAGACACTAACTGTTTGATTCTGCTAACTTCTATCTGCCTGAGTTTCCTCAAGTGTAGAATGGGAACAATAACAGCTCCTTCATTATGGAATAGTTGTAAGGACCAAATGAGATAGTTTATGTAAACATTTGACAAACCTTAATATACATGTGTGCGCTACTATTTTACTACTTTATTCCTAAGACCATTACTATTAATACCAAGAAAGTATCACTAAGGAGGAGGAAGGATTCTTGCCTGACCGATGAAAATCTGATTTGAACTTGAAATAAAAGCAGATGCTCATCCTTGTCCATACAATGACAGTGATTTTGACACAGGAAAAGAAAATGGCCTGGAATTCAGGTAATATAGTTTAAGTTCACCATTAATTCCTCACCTGCATCCAAAAAATTAGTTGCTCCAAAGAAATTATTTTAAGAAACTAAACCATCGGCAGTTTATTGATTTTGCTCAGTGATCACTAAATGCACCCAGGGAAAGAGAGCAAAGATTTGCCCATTCAGTGTTCAGATTTATGAGGAGTTTGGGGGAGATTGTATTTGTGGGCTGAAGAGAGTACTTGGATTGTGCTTCACCATGGGGAAGTGAGAAATCAATGCGGATTTTGCGTCTTTGGATAAAAGCTAGCTCATGCCTTTTTCGGAAATCTGCCCTAGCTTAGCCTTGCACATGTGCCTTAGCAGCATTGCTCTGAAGCTGGGTTCGCAGCACACAGCAAAGTGTTTTGTCCAAGGACCTGAGTGAGCAAGTTGTTTTCTAAGTAGGCATCAGTGCCTTAGTGGGCACTCTGTTGCTGCTAAATCTAGTGCAATTGAGTAAACTCGAATATAGATGGAAAGTACTAAAAGGTACATATACAGACTGCATATTGACATAGAAATGGTCCATTGTCTTTATCTGTGTTCTCTTGTATTTGCATTTATTTTGTTAAATATTTCCAAATTACATTTTAATCTGACACCCTGTCTTTGAAACCTCTGGTCTAGAGGACCATATTTTACAGGAATAACATTCAAACCGTTGAAATAGCCTGTATTTTCCATAAACCAAGATGTTTTGTGGTAGATGAGAAGGCTGTAATGAAAAAGTACATCTGACGGTACAGAATTTGAACCAAACTGAAGGCAAATCTGACTCGTATCTGTAATATTTTGCTAGTGGTCCTTTTCTTGTTACTTGTTTTTTTACTTTAGTAAAAGTCAAAAGTTTTTTTTTTTTAAACATATATAATTTCTTTATTTTTCAGTTCTCAACATTCACTTCCACAAGAATTTGAATTCAAAATTTTCTCCCTATCTCTCCCCACTCTCCAGTGGAAAAGTTAAAAAGTAAAAGTTCAAAAGTAAAAGTTCAAAAGTTAGTGGCCCTATTTGTATTTGAGTTTGATACCACAGCTCTAGAACTCATCTGAAGGCAGGAAAAAAAAAATCATCTCCCTTCTACCCCTCTACTTTTTAACAGGAGAAGTCTACAGCAAAAGACTAGTCTTACAAACTGGAAGCTGTTCATCATCCCCCCTCCCTACCTTCCAAGCCCCCAAGACTGTGACTGCCTGGAATTTTAATCCAATCATTTTTCCAGCCAGCCATCCAACTAAGTTAAAATTGTTATTAAAGCTCATCTTAAGTACTTTTTGTTTGTAGAACAACAGCCCATAAATCTAGAATACACTTTTATCATGTTTCCTGATATCTACATAGCCTGAAGTCAATAACTTTTATAAGAGAAAGATTGTGGCAGCCTGACTACACAGTGAATGAAGTACGGGCCTGGATTCAGGAGGACCCTGAGTTCAAATTTACCTTCAGACACTTATTAGCTGTGTGTTCACCCTGCTTGTCTCCAATTCTTCATCTGTAAAATGAGCTAGAGAGGAAATGGTAAGTCCTCCAGTATCTGCCAAAAAACCTCCAAATGGTGTCATGAAGAGTCGGACATGAACAAGGGAAAGATTAATTTCAAAGCTAGCTGTCTTCTGGCAGAAGTGGGCAAAGCTGTTTGTTACACAACTTACCCAGACATCCATAACCACTTCGAGTAACCAGCGGGATCTGTGCTAATTACAGAGGCTAGCCACTGTCTGAATCCTTATCTCCTCTTTCTGGCTAATGGTCAGTGCTGCTCTTACTTGATCATAATGACGTGTGAATTAGACCTAGTCTTTCCCCTTACTAGGGTTATGCAATTTCTCCATCGTTACAATCATTTGGTATTTGTTTCTATCCAGAGAAATGCAACTCTGCTTGGCATGTTTCAGTGCTGGAATATAATGTCCCTTTAGAAAAACAGCATTTATTTTCCTTTTAAGTTTCATTCATGAATGACTGTTCAAAACTTTCAAACTGGAATGGTATTTAGTTGTAGACAGTCTTGCTTTTGACATGCATTATAGAGAAAATGCATGACTGCATCCTGAATCAGCAGGGGAAAAATATTAACTGAAGACCTTTAAGTTCTTTGTTGTTTCCTGTTTAATAGAACTGTTTTGGCCTTCTTAGTAAATAAACAAAACTTTTGTTCATACTATAATTCATTTATTAGCATTTCAAAAGTATAAAATTTCATTGGTCTGGCACTGCAGATGATGCAGATTGGAATCTTGACATGCCTAATACTTGGTTTCATGAGTTACTTTTTTTTTTTGAGAAAAAAGATTAATCACTTTGTGGTCAGTCTTCATATGATGAGCCTTTCCATATTTGGGGAGGCTGGTCCATACACATCAGTCCAGTTTGAGACTGTATTCAAAAAACATTAGCAAGATGAGAGGTATCAAACATGATGCTATAATGAGGCCTCCAGGTGAAAATGTAATTTTATATTTTAATATCTAACAAAATAAATAAAATTATAATAGAACAGAGATAATATTAATATATTGGTTTCTAAGCTAATACACCTGTCACAGGAATTCTCATGTCCACTTTAGTGACTGTGTTTCTTTCTGAGCTCAACACCATTGAGAGAGACAGAGACAGACAGACAAATAGAGTTTTTATGTTAGGCACTGTGCTAAGTACTGGGGATAAAAATACAAGGAAAGGAGATAGTTCCTACCCTCAAGAAGCTTATATTCTAATGGTAGGGAAGGCTTTACATAAAGGAAAATGAGAAAGAGATATGAAAGGGTGCCTGGTTGGGTCTAAGGTCACAAGTGATGAGGTGAATAAACCAGATAGTAAGTAGAATGAACAGTGTAATGAGTGTGGCTTGGGATCCTCATAGTAGGCACTTAATAAATGTTTGTTGGCTTAACATACCCTTGGGGAATGAGGTTCACCTTCATACCAGAATGAGGCAATAGAATAGGAATTTAGGGAAGACATTTGTGAAAAAAATTTTATAACTAAATTCTGTGTCTGTGAAATTTTCAGTCATCTCATAGATTTATATTTGAAAGGATAAGACTGATAAAGTTATTTTCTTTCTTATTCTTTTAGGGCATAGCTAACAATCAGCATGTTTCCACAAATTAGAAATGACATATTGACTGGTGATAGACTTCTGCTCTAAGCAAGTATGTTTCCCATGGTAGGATGAAAAGAATGTTGGATTTGGAATCAAAGCACTTGGATTTTAATCCCATGTATCAATTAAAACCTATCTAACCTTGGGCAAATTATTTCCACCTCTCAGAGTCTTTTTCCTCATCTATAAAATGAAGGAATTGACATTCTCAAAATTACTTCTAGCTCTAATCAATCAACAAGCACTTATTAGGCATTTACTGTATACCAGGTATCTTGTTAAGCACTTAGGGATACAAAGAAAATCAAAACTTGGTCCCTGCTCTCATGGAGCTTCCATTCTAATGGGGGAGAAAACACATGACAAACTGTTACCTACAAGATAAAGGGTAAATGGAAGGTAGTCTCAAAGGGAAGGTGCTAGGGAGGAAATGCAAAAAGAACTGGAAAAAGCCTCCTACGGATGATGGGTTTTGAAGGAAGCTCAGAAGTGGAGGTGAAGGCAGAGAACATTCCAGGCACAGCAAATAGTCAGTGCAAATGAACTGATTTGGAAAATGAGTTGTCATGAATAAGGAACAGTGCAAATGGATCATAGAGTGCATGGAAGGGAGTGAGTATGTGAACGCTAGAAAGATAAGAAGAGGCCAGATTGAACTTTACCTGACAAAATGAAATAGAATAAAATTCTTTTCTACTCCACTCATTCAGAAAATTGTAATTATTTGTTTATGGTAAATATTTTTAGAGCAACATTTAAAGTAACTTAGCCATGTTGGCACAATTACCATTATTAATATTTGCCATTTGTAGAGCTTTAAGGTATACAAAACATTTTAAATACGTTACTGCATTTGAGCCACACACAACAATCCTGTGAAGCTAGTACTTGGTTTTGGGGAGTTTTTTGGGTCCAGCTTTCATTGATATGGATTCTATCTTCTAACACAAGGAGCCATTCTATAATTTATATTCTTAGGAAGCTCTCTAGCCGTAGAGCACTGAGAGATTAAGTGATTTGGCAGAGGTCACATAGCCAGTCATAAACTGGATTTGAATCCAAATTTTCAAGTTTGACTTTCTATTCAATATTGCTTTCTTATCAAATAATTTGTTATTTAGAAATAGAAATAGGACATTTATATTTATGTTTCTTATCTCAAGAGAGGTACTATAGGTATTATTATTTTCATTTTACAGATGAGAAAAATGAGGCCAAGAAAGGTACTACAGGTATTATTACCTTCATTTTACAGATGCAGAAATGACATTCAGTGACCAGAATACATGTACTTCAGGGCTACTCACCCAAAACCTCTGACTCTTCCTCTACCACTCAATTCTCCCTAGCTCTGGTCTTTTCATCAAGAACACTTGAAAGTCCTCTATTTCACTGAAGTTCCATTTTTTTCCCTGAAGTATTATACTCAGTTTTTCTGGGTAGGGGGTTCTTGGTTTTAATCCTAGCTCCTCTGACTTCTGGGATATCATATTCCAAGCCCTTCGATCCCTTAATGTAGAAGCTGTTAGATCTAAAACAACTAGAAGTTGCTATCCTGATTGTATTTCCACAATAATCAAATTGTTTCTTTCTGACTGCTTGCAATATTTTCTCCTTGACCAAGGAACTCTGGAATTTGGTTACTATATTCCTAGGAGTCAAGAAGTGATCAGTGGATTCTTTCCATGTCTATTTTACCCACTAGTTCTAGAATATCAAGGGCAGTTTTCCTTGATAACTTCTTGAAAGATGATATCTAGGCTCTTTTTTTGATCATGTCTTTCAGGTAGTCCCATCATTTTTAAATTATCTCTCCTGGATCCGTTTTCCAGGTCAGTAGTTTTTCCAATGAGATATTTCACATTGTCTTCTATTTTTTCATTCTTTTGGTTCTCTTTTACAATTTCTTGATTTCTCATGAAGTCATTAGCTTCCATCTTTCCCATTCTAGTTTTGAATGAATTCTTCTCTTCAGTGAGCTTTTGGACCTCATTTTCCATCTGACCAATTCTGCTTTTTAAGACATTCTTCTCCTCATTGTCTTTTTGGACCTCTTTTGCCATTTGGATTAGTCTGTTTTTTAAGGTGTTATTTTCTTCAGCATATTTAGGGGTATCCTTTAGCAAGCTGTTGACTCATTTTTCATGATTTCCTTGCATCACTCCCTTTTCTCTTCCCAATTTTTGCTCTACTTCTCTTGATTTTCAAAATCCTTTTTGCGCCCTTCCATGACCAGTTCATATTTTTCTTGGGGTTTTTGGATGTAGGAGTTTTGATTTTGTTCTTGTGTCTTCTTCTGGTTGTATATTTTGATCTTCTTTACCACCAAAGATTATATAAGAATTTTTCTTTACATTGTTTGCTCATGTTCTCAGCCAAATACTTGACTTCCTAACTCTTTGTCAAGGTAGGCTTCTTCTTCCAGTGGGGGTGGGGGTGGGGGTGAGTGTAGTATCCCAGGCTTCAGGGGTTTTGTTATCAGCTCCTTGAGTCCCCATTGTCTGTGGGCCCAAAGCTCTGAAAGCAGCCTCTGCTGCTGCTGCTGCTGCCATCTCTGCCACCACCACCACCACCACCTCCACTACCTCTACCTGTCCTGGGGTGGGGCCAGTCCCCAGCCTGCCCACATTCTTCTTTCACCCAGGTTCCACAGAATTTTCCTACTGACCTATCTATTCTATACCTATTCTATCTTTGGCATTTGTGGATTAAGAAGTCTGGAAACTTCCATAGATGCCAATGATTCAATCTCCTGAGGCCTGCT
This sequence comes from Notamacropus eugenii, assembly GCF_028372415.1. NCBI lineage: Eukaryota > Metazoa > Chordata > Mammalia > Diprotodontia > Macropodidae > Notamacropus > Notamacropus eugenii. The sequence continues at coordinate 165,239,329 of NC_092877.1, read as the reverse complement.
CTGGCCCTGTCTGTGCTGGCATGGCCCACAACCAAGCTGTGCTCTGCTCCTAGCCTGGTATGATAGACCCTTCCTGTTGAACTTCCAGGTTGTCTTTGGCTGGAGATTTGTTTCACTCTATCATTTTGTGGGTTCTGCAGCTCTAGAATTTGTTTAGAGTAATTTTTTACAGGTATTCCCACCATCTTGGCTCCACCCTAAAAAAATCTTCCATAAAGAGATGTATCTGTCTGGGTAATAAAGGACCAAATGTATGCAAGTTAAGTACATGTTAAGTCAATTTACATTTTCATAACATTTGGCTTTGATGTCACAGAACAAACGAGATGCTTCCTGATATTGGTCAAAATGCACAGGCTACAGAATCATTATGTCAGAGAGCCATTTTGTTCTATGTTGTAAACAAGATTCTAATACCTGACATTGGTGATTGATTATCTCATGCTAGCGATGGTGACACATCAAGCATTCTCGTTTGCTCAAACAGTTATGTCAATAACTATCACTCTCCTCCCAATTCCTAATAATTGGGGCATCTGTGTGATACATGAGGTTTTTGAAATAGTTTCGATTTAATCCAAGGCAGGAAAAAAATATAAACTGATATTAGTGAGGTATGACAACCATATTTGTCTAATTTACAAAGAAGAATGTGTCATTGCAAAGAGTAATGGGACAAGCTGCCCAATTAATTAGTGGGAAATTGAACAGATTGCTGATGTCTTCCAGCAGAGAAAAGTGGGTCTGGTACTGAGCTGTGAAAAGGGAAGATCAAGATTCTTTATTCCCCCTGGGAAAAGAAAAAAATAGCGACTTCTTATGTTTAGATTTTCATTTCTGAGAACTGAACTGATAAATTCAGGTAACTCAAGACAGGCAGCATATTGTAGTGGCAAGAGTTACAGATATGTATCCAGGCTCTGGCATCAACTGTCTCTGTGACTAGGAGAATCAGTTCACCTCTCTGAGCCTTCGTCTCCTTACCCAGCATCAAGGTAAAGGCTGGACTTGTGATTTCATTGGCACTGAGAGCTCCCGGGTGAGGAAACTCCCTTTGCCAGTTCAGATTAGCACCTTCTGTATAACTACAACTGATAGTTGTAAGGAGCTGCCTGGTGCACTGAAAGATTGACTAGTGTGCCTAAGGTCACACAGCCTGTTTATGTCAGAAGTGGTACCTGAGCTCAGATCTTTCTCCTTTTGATGCCAGCCTTCTATTCCCCATGTCACGTTACCTTCCTACATGTCCATTATATGAGGATAAGAATATTTTTATTACTTAGTAGTATTGTTATTAGGAAAAAAATAATCTTAAAGTGCTAAAGAAATGTTACTTTTTCCCCCCTCTTAACAGAGGAATCTTTATAGGTCAGAAGAACTATAAAAGCATTATACTCACAAGTGAATAGTAAAGCTTTTACTGAGGAACAGGACATTTGTGGCAAGTTGTACCCTTCCCTGTGGGTTATATGATACCACTCTGCTCCCACATGTTTACTGTATTTACCGATATACCTTTTCCACGTCTCCGCAAATGGGAAACAATAACCTCTGAGGATTTAGGAGTTACTGCACTATCCTCATAATATGACTTCCTATTAGGCAATGTCTTGTGCATAAGGAATAATAAAGTCAGTGACTAGAAACTGTAAAGAGAATTGCATTTTAATCATCTTTTATACGATCCCCTTTTAATCATATACTAATTTTTGTTACTAGGTAATCATCTTTTTTCCTTCCCCTCCCCCCTTTTCTGTCTTGATCTGTGATTTCATAGGTTTGAAGAATTCATGATACAGAAACTGCTTCTTCCATTGATGGTTAGCTCCTCTGTAACTTAGTCTTACAAAGTTAACTGGAGCACTCAGAGGTTGGATGATTTGTTCACAGTCACATAGGTTATATTGGGAGGATTAGAACCCAGGTCTTTCTTGACTCTATGGCAGTGTCTCTATATACTCCAGCAGATGATGTCATTACAATTATATTTTCATATTTTATTCAATTCTATTTTATTCAATTTTATTCAATTCAATCCTAGATGGAGTAGTAGAGTGCTAGACTTGAAGCTTAGAAGACCTAAATTCAATAGCTATGTCAATCTGAGCAAGTCATTTAACCTCTGTCTACCTCAGTTTCCTCATCGGTAAAAGAAGGATAAGAATAACACCTACTTTACAGCTGTTGTGAGGATAAAGTGAGATAATATATGTAAAGTGCTTTATAAACCCTAAAGAACTATGCAAGTTCTATTATTAATCACTATCAATTATTGTTACAATCACAGCTATTGATGACCCACAAAAGAAAAATCTTGTCACCAAATTCCTTGGAACTGACCAAAAAATAGTTCAACACCACAAACTTACATGATTTTAATAGTGGAAATTACATTAGAGAAGACACATTGACATCTGCTTTCCCTCTGCATCCTAAAAATCATGGCACTGAGTTAGAGCTGAAACCCTCCATATGGTCTGTCTCCCCCATTGCAATGTGAGATCCTTGAGATCAGGGATAGTTTTTTTTTTTAATTTAAAGCTCCCTCTGCCTCAGTCTTCTCAGCTGTGAAATGGAGGATATTATCTACTAACATGGTAATAATTGCAAGGCTATTGTGAGGACCAAATGAGATAATATTTGTAAAGTGCTTAGCACAGTGTTTGGCTGGTTCCCTTCCCCCTTAGCACAAGGGGGAAATACTTCCTTCATTTGCTGATGCTAGAGCAATTCCTAGGGGCAGCCTGGTATTACAGCTAGAGTGTTGTACTCAAAGGAAGACCTGGGCTCCAATGCCACATCAGGTAATTGCCAGTTATTTGTAACCATAGCTGTGTCCTTTAATCTCTCTAAACTTCAAACAGATCTCTGACTCTCATCTACTAGGTTAAAGTAGAGCTAGCTAGGTTGCCCCATGGATTGAGTGATCGGCCTGGAATCAGGAAGGCTAGAGTTCAAATGTGGTCTCAGGCATTTTCTAGCTCTATGTCCTTGTGCCTCAGTTTCCTCAACTGAAAAATGGGATAATAATAGCACCTTCTGCAAGAGATGATGTGAGGTTCACAATGTTTCTTTTTCTCTTTTTATTGTATATTTAAGTTTTAGTATTTTAGTCTAAAATAAATTTTTAAAAATAAAAATACAAAGTTTCATTGAGAACAAGCTCTTGGTAGCTAATATATTTTTGAAAACTGGATTTCTATACCTGATCCAAATGCACTCTTTTATCTAATTTTATATATCTACTAGCATTGCTATAATTTGGAGCAGTCTTAATTTAACATGAAAGTCAGGCTTTTTATCTGCAAAATATAATCATTAGAATAGGTTTGCTGTGTCTCCCCCAGCAGGTTGGACATTCCTCAAGGGTAGAGTCTGTGGATTTTATTTTTCTTGGGTCCCCTCCAACTCTACAACTCTAAGATTTTTGTCCACAGAAGCCTGGGGAAAGAATATGTAGTTCTCAACACTTAGTGGGCACACCTGGAATGTTTCTGGATGACTTGAATAGTTGAGTGACTTCTCCTGTGTTTGTTTTTAATGTTTACTTATTTTATTTTTAATTTGTGGAATAAAACAAGCATTTCCATAACATAGTATAATAAGAAGATGATTTCTCATGAAACTGAAAGTCTGTTATGTACAACCTGCTATTCCTTTTAAATATGTCATAAAGTTACCATGTAGATTGTCTTTTTTTCCCCTTCTCTTCCTTCCCGCCCCAATGGCTACCATTAGACAACTATGATAAATATGCATACACATATATACATATGTATATATATATGTATAATCATTCTACATATACTTTTATTCATCAGTTATTTCTCGGGGTACTATTTTGGGTATTTACAATTGTCTTAGTTGCTCAAAGTTGCTCTTAAAATAATATTGCTGTATACAATGTTCTCTCGGTTCTGCTCATTTTACTTTTTGTTATTTTGTGAGAGTCTAGCCATGTTTTTCTAAGATCATTAAGCTCATCATTTCTTACAGCACAGTAGTAATCCGTCACAATCATATAACACAACTTGTTCAGCCATTCCCCAGTTGATGGGCATATCTGTAACTTCCAGTTCTTTGCCACCACAAAGAGAACTGCTGTAAACATTTTAGAACATATAGGTTCTTTTCCTTTGTCCCTGATCCTTTTGAGAAACAAACTTAATAGTGGTATTGCTGAGTCAAAGGATATACACAGTTTTGTAACTCCTTGGGCATAATTTCAGATTGCTGTTCAAAATGATCGGATAAGTTCACAATTCCACCAACAGAGAATGAATGTCCCATTTTTTCCATATCCTCTCCAACATTTGTCATTTTGCCCTTTAATTATTTTGGCTCATCTGGTTGGTGGATAGCTCAGGGTTGCTTTAATTTGTATTTCTCTAATTGATAATGATTTAGAGCATATTATGACTAAATTATTTTGATTTCTTTTATCTAACAATTGCCTAAATCCTTTGTCTATCAACTGGGGAATGACTCATATTCTTATAGATTTTACAAAGTTCCTTATGTATTTGATATATAAAACCTTGATCTGGGTAACTACCCATATAAATTTTTCCCAATCCACTGTTTTTAAAAGGAACACTGGGAATAATAAGGTAAATTCAGTTTACCCAACCTAAATAAGTAGTCTCAAGAATACCCAGCAGGACAATCGCAGAACACAGAGAAGCATAGCAAAGCTGTCTCTTCTTTTCTGATGAGACCAGAGACAGAGTGTGGCTGATGCTTTTCTAAATAATCCTTCTAATTTTGTTTTCCAGAATGACAAATCCCCAGGACGTTCTGCAAGTCGATCAAGTAACATATCGAAGGTAGGTGGACTCTGCTTGTTTATTTCAGTCTAGTGTTCCCAGCAGTGCTATGGAATGTAGCGTCTTCCATGATTATCATTTGTTCCTGTCTAGGTGTCTTCCTATTGTCTGTACTTTTTGTTTTTAAGTTGGGCCTGCCATAGTGTTATTATTGTGATCTACAATATTAAAAGACACAGTTTGAGAGAATGAGATAGTTTTTCTTTTCATATTTAGCCCAGTGCCTATGACGCACTTAACTCTTTTCAAAGTGTTGCATTTAGTGTTTTCCCCCTCTATTTGTAGTGCCATTTCAACAAATGCTTTGTCTGGGCCCCATTCAACTTGCCTTCCTTGTGCCCATTATGTAACTGAGCAGGTGGGTTGCCACTGTGCACTCTCTCCTGTTTGTCACATGACCTTTCTGTAACCGACCTTTGTTGGTCTGTCTCTAGGGACTAGACTATCTGTGGCTAGTAGAAGTTAAGCCTATCTTAATTTTGACCCCTACCTACTGCCAAGTTGTGCAAGTCTGTTCTGGAATGCCAAGTAAGCAACTAAAACTATAGAGACATTGGACTTCATTTAAAAGTCTTGAAGTGTGAATTGCCTGGTTACCAAAACTCAGTTCTTACCTAGTCCTGTACTGGTTGCTGTTTGCTGAGGAAAGAAGTAGAGAGAGTAAAGAGGAGGAGAAAAATCATTTGTCCAAACAGAGTAGATACGGCTTTGAAAAAATATATCTAGGGAAGCAAACATTGTGGATTTAAATGGATTCTGTTTTCCTTCTGACGTCAAATGAAGTCAATGTTTAAGCTTTATTCTCTCTGGTGAGCTATATACCACCTTTTGGGTGAGATATTTTGAGACCTCTTTTTTCTCCCAATTTATTAATTAATTTGTTTAGGGTTTTTAACAATCACTTCCATATATTCCAAGTTTTCTCCCCTTCCTTCCCCAAGATGGCATCCAGTCTTATATGGGTTCTACACATACATTTCTATTAAACACATTTCCACATTAGTCATGTTGCATAGAAGAATTCAAACAAATGGGAAAACTATGAGCAAAACACAACATAATAAAGGAAAAAGTAGTCTGCTTCATTCTGTGTTCTGACTGTAGTTCTTTCTCTGGGTGTGGAAGGCATTTTACATCATGAGTCCTTTGGAAATGTTTTAGGCCCTTGCATTGGTGTGAAGGGCTAAGTCTATCAACACCAGTCCTCACACACTGTATAGAATATTCTCCTGGCTCTGCTCCCTTTACTCAACATCAGCTCACATAAGTCTTTCCAGGTATTTCTGAAGTCTGCCTGCTCAGCTTTTCTTATAGCAAAATACTATTCTATTACATTCATATACCACAACTTGTTCAGCCATTCCCCGATTGATGGATATCCCCTCAATTTCCAGTTCTTGGCCACTACAAAAAGAGCTTCTATAAGTATTTTTGTACATGTGGATCCTTTTCCCATTTTTATGCTCTCTTTGGAATATAGCCTAGAAGTGGTATTACTGGATCAAATGGTATGCACTTTTATTTAACATATAATCCCTTCCATCAAGCAGATTACAGTCTAGTAAGAAGATCTAACACATGCACAAATAACTATGGTACAGCATAAAACATATGAGAGGCAGTGTGGTTTAATGGACAGAGAGCAGATCTTTGAGTCTGGCAGATCTGGATTCAAGTTCCAAATGACATACGTTGAAAAGAAAATTAATTAATCAAGCTGGGACAGGCAGGACCCTCAGGACCCTCAGGGTTGTTGTTTCAAAGAGAAACAGTTACTGTTGATATTCACTCTTGACCAAGAGGTCCAAAAAACAGTCATTGAGTGGAACTCAGGCAGGGACCCATTGTTGTTCAATCTATGGGCTTCAGAGTGCACTGGGCATAAAATTGTAGGAAAGACAAGGAAGGAAAGGAAGGAAGGAATGAAAGGAAAGGGAAGGGAAGGAAAGGAAAGGAAAGGAAAGGAAAGGAAAGGAAAGGAAAGGAAAGGAAAGGAAAGGAAAGGAAAGGAAAGGAAAGGAAAGGAAAGGAAAGGAAAGGAAAGGAAAGGAAAGGAAAGGAAAGGAAAGGAAAGGAAAGGAGGGAGGGAGGGAAGGGAGAGAGAGAGAGAGAGAGAGAGAAAGAGAGAGAGAGAGAGAAAGAGAGAGAGAGAGAGAGAGAGAGAGAAAGAAAGAAAGAAAGAAAGGAAGAAAGAAAGAAAGAAAGAGAAAAAGACAAGAAGGAAATCCAGCTAGTAAACCCCAAGTGAACTAGGCAGCTTGTGGCCATCAAAATTTACCTTCTTTTCGAGAGGAGCAGAAAAGGGAAAGGAAGAGGCTGAATGAGAGGATGAGCTGAGTTGCCCAGCTACCCAGTAGTCAAGGGATGGCTCCTTTAAATAGAAAAGAAAAATAAATAAATGATTACTTCAGAAGATGGCCTACGCATTGAGTGGGCATTACCTCACTTTAAGTGAGTATCTGGAAAGGCCTTCTTAGCCAAAAAGGCCAAAGGATCCCATTGCATCCTGGATAGTCTCCAGTCATCCTGATGAATATCTGGTCACTGGATACAGATGGCTCAGGAGGAGAAAGTGAGGTTGGTGACCTTACACAGCCCTTCCTCACTCAAAACAAAGTCAAATGCAAGTCATGTCATCACTTCTCTGATGCCATAGTCCTCCTCGAAAAAGAAGGATGAACACAACAATATACGTTGATTGTGAGACCCTGGGCAGGTCATTTAACTTCTTGGTGCCCCAGGCCAGTATCAAAGACTGTAATTTTCAGAGAAGATGCTGATCAGTAAAGGGAGTTTCATTCCTGGGAGTTCCCTAGACCAATGAAATCATAGAACCAGTAAAAAAATGGTGGGGGGGGTGGGGTGAGTCATGGAGGAGGTACAGAATTCACACCTCTCTAAAAGTGCCTTACCTACTTCCAGGAAATGATTGATTGAATTGTCAGATTCTTGTCTATTCTGTTGGATAACAAGTGTCCTTTTAGATCTTCTTTAATAAGGAAAGGAAAGGAGAGGGGAAGGGAAGTGAGGGAAGGAAATAGGAAAGGAAAAAGAGAAGGGAAAATGACAAAGCAGTCAACAGAAATTCAAAAGTTTGGCTTGGGGAAGACCTCTATTTAATCTTGCCTCGATACTTATTAGCTATGCTTCAGGCACCTACCTAGGACTTACTACATTATAGATGAGTTGTGAGTTATATTAATCAATGGAAATTAATTAATTAATAATATTAATTAATGGAAAGGATTATTTCCATACCAGTAACAGATCTATCATATATTCCTATAGTAAGGAAGTTAGTAGTGAGTGCTTTGCCCTTCCTAAGAGCTCTTCCTCCAAGTTTTGAAATATTTTATTGATTTCTCTATCTAGGATAGGGGCTGAACCTGCAATTTCATTGATATAGAAACTCTGAGATGCCAGACAGTACCTCATCAGTTAGTCGTTAGGTATGTATTAAACATCTACAATGTGCTAGGCATTATGCTAAGCACTGGGGATACAAAACGAGGCAAAAGACAAACAGGTTGTATTGGCTAAAAAGGATAATGAAATGAATAAAGGAAGGAAAGTGCTAGAATTAAGAAGGATTGGGGAAAGCTTCTCATAGAAGATGGGGTTTCTCTGAAACTTAGAATCTCAGACAATTGTCTAGAGCTCTAAGAAGTTAAGTGAATTACCTTGGGCCACAGAGCCAGTGTGTCATAGGTACTACTTGAACTCAATTCTTTCTGGCTTTGAGGCAAGCTCTCCGTCTGCCAAAAAACATCTTCCTTTCGCTTTATGAGAAGCAATAAATGAGGAAGATTTTTCAATAAGTCAGAGAAAGGTCTGCTAGCTTTATTCCTAAGCAGTCTATAGACAGGCTTCATTTAAGATTTCAATACAATATAAATTTAATTCAAGGAAAAATAGTTCTCATTCTCATTCAGCTGTGTAAAGTATTATTTTGTTAATATTCACTTACAAATGTTAAAGTCATTCCTGAATCTTTGCTACTTTTTTTCTGCACTTATAAGAATTCAATAATTTTGAGCAATGATATTCTGCAATGATTAAAATTCCAAAGTTTTAATTACCTTATAATTTTTAAAATTGCTACAAAAATGAGGAAATACTAGTTTTAATTTCATAAGATCAGAGCTCAAAAATGCCATAAGATTTTTTTTTCCTTTAACTTGGCCAAAGCAAACTTTGTCAAATGGTGAAAAAGGAAACAAATTTGGAGTATGGTCTTCTAAGTAGAAATGGAAAGTCGTTGTCTGGAATTAAGAGATTTGGGTTCCAATCTCACCTTTGCTAATCATGACCTCTGTGACCTTGGTCCCAGACTTTTGTTTCCTCATCTCTAAAATGAAGGCTATTAGACTTGATGATCTCTGAGCACCCTTCCAAAACTAAATCCTATGACTCCAGACAAAATAAGTAAAGGAACTGAATAGAACACCAAATAGAACAGGGGCCTGAGATTCTTTTATATAAATGCTTGGTTAGATGTTTTCATGTGTCCTTAGAATATACACATACTAACCAACAACTTATTGGAACAATGGGTGTTGCTCACAGCCCCAGACAGAGCTGGGGTCAGGGACCGGGAGGAGTATTCTATCAGATTCTTATCAGTCTTCCATACAAGGTACAGAGGTGAGCAAGCTGAAAAACTCCAGTGGATTGGGACATAGATGTAGTATCAAAACTTCCTTTGCCTATTATCCCTCCTCACCTTTTATAGGATAAACACTAATGTTTATTAAGCTTCCATTGTTATGTTTACCTCTTCTATTAGAATCATAAGATTTTAGAGTTAGAAGAGGTATGTTATATTATCTATCTCATTTAGCCTTGTCATTTTACAGATAAAATATCATTACCTCTCTCCCTTGGTCCTGTCCTCATTAGCCTTTCAAACAAGAGACTCATAAAAGAAAATAAGTTAGTAGCTTTCTCACTTGTTTGAGAATTTAAGAAAAGGCTTCTCCATGGGGAAGAAATATTTTCTTAAATTCTAAAGGTTAATGACAACCACAAAGAAAAAAATGAAAGTTTCATTTTACTTTGACACCAGAACCAAAAGAAAAGTACTAGGGTCTAGGCCTCAGCCTCCCAACCAATTATCCTGCTATCAACACCTGGATCTTAAACTCCTTTTAGAACTCTGAGCTCCTCCATTAATACTGAAAGTTGAGAAATAGAACCTGTAAAGAAAAGCTTAAGGAAATAGAATTATTTAGCCTTAAGAAAAAAAAAAAAGCTAAGGGGCAGCACAAGACTTAGGGGTTAAATAAATCTGTATGAGACTGTGAAAATATATTTGGTATTCAAAACTTTGAAAAGTTGTCTTATAGAAGATAATGTCCAATTTTTCCCCCTCTGTTGAAGAAACAAGGGGAAAATGGCAGGAATTATAACATGAAGGATTTAGCTTGGGCATAAAGAGAAAAGATTTGGGCAATAATGGTCACTTGGTCTTGAAATGGATTGCAAATCAAATTATGGGATTTCTGGAAATTAGTAATAATAGTGTTTGATAACAACTATGATTATTTACAAATATGACTTTTCTTTTTTAGTTTATAAATACCATCACTTACATGTTTTATTCTAACCATACTATAGGAATATTCAGAGCCTTCTCAGAATAATTCATGCTAGACAATAGAGCACTTCACCTTTCAAGAGGCAGGAAATGAACGATAATGTCCATTTTGGAAAGGGGAGGAGACCTTCCTGTCACCTAATGTGTGTCAGCACTGTGCTAATTGCTTTACAAATATTACCCAATTTGATCCTCACAACAACCCTGAGAGGCAGGTCCTATTTTTGTCCCCAGTTTTACATTTGAATAAAGTAATGTAGTCTGAGGTCCAGTTACTTGCCTAGGGTCATTTAACTAGGGAATGTCAGAGGCCACATTGGGCTCAGATTTCTATCTACTGAACCACTAGGCAGCCCCCAGCTAGCTAAGTGACTTCCCTGTCCTTCATTTTCCTCATTTGCAGAATGAGGGGATTGGACTATCAGGAATTTTTTCAATGGGGACTATGAACCTTTTTTAAAAAATACATTTTAGTATAATTGGTTTCCTTTTTAATTCTGTGTATTTTATATCATGCATCTAAAAACATTATTCTCAAAATGAGTCCATAGATTTCACCTGCTGAAAGGGATCCGTGAAACAAAAAGGGTTAAGAATCCCTACACTAGATAATTTCTAAAGACTCTCTTTGCTCTTAATCCTATAATCCTGTTATCTCTAAGGTTTATTTCAGCCTTAATGTTTTTGATTTATTCAGATAAGAAAATGAGGGTCTAAAAGGTAAAGTTATTTATCCAAAATTCATAGCCAGTAAGTGACAGAGCTGGAACTCATACTCAGTTGAACTCCAAACTGAGTGCCTTGGGGGCAGAGCCAAGATGGCGGAGTAGAAAGACACACATACGCTAGCTCCAAACCCACAGCCCATAAAATATCTGTAAAAAAAGAACTCCCAACAAATTCTGGAGCAGCAGAAGCCACAGAACAATGGAGCGGATGAGATTTCTGTTCCAGAGAGCCCTGAAAACCTCTCGCAAAAGGTCCATCATGCCCCGGACCTGGAGCCGAGCCCAGCCCTGCTTTGGCTGCATGGCACCAAGAGGAGCAGATCTGAGCAGGGAGCAGATCCAAGCAGGCTTCAGGGACAGGATCTCCACAGGCCACACAGGTCCCTCCACCCATGGGCCCCAAAGGTTGGTGAGAAGGTCTTCTTGGCTTGCTGAGTGGGGAGTGGGGTCCCCCCATAACTCAGGCCCCCTCGGGAGGCAGCAGCGGAGGTGGGAGCAAACCAGGGCTCCCCAAGCAGGCAGGCCCAGATCCATTGTTGAAGGTCTCCACATAAAGTCCCTGAGGGAACTGAGCCCCTAGTGGCGGCCCTGCCCCCACCTGAGCACCTGAACTTAATCTCACACTGAATAGCAGCCCTGAGGCTGGGAAGCAGAATTTGAATCTCAGACCCCAAGCGCTGGCTGGGTGGATCTGGAGGTGAGGTGGGTGTGGAGAGGACACTCAGAAGTCAAGTCACTGGCTGGGAAAATGCCCAGAAAAGGGGAAAAAAATAAATACTATAGAAGGTTACTTTTTTGGTGAACAGATATTTCCTCCCTTCCTTTCTGATGAGGAAGAACAATGCTTACCATCAGGGAAAGACACAGAAGTCAAGGCTTCTGTATCCCAGCCCACTCAATGGGCTCAGGCCATGGAAGAGCTCAAAAAGGATTTTGAAAATCAAGTGAGAGAGGTTGAGGAAAAACTGGGAAGACAAATGAGAGAGATGCAAGAAAAGCATGAAAAGCAGGTCCACACCCTGCTAAAGAAGACCGAAAAAAATGCTGAAGAAAATAACACCTCGAAAAATAGGCTAACTCCACTGGCAAAAGAAGTTCAAAAAGCCAATGAGGAGAAGAATGCTTTCAAAAGCAGAATTGGCCGAATGGAAAAGGAGGTTCAAAAGCTCACTGAAGAAAATAGTCCTTTAAAAATTAGAATGGAACAGATGGAGGCCAATAACTTTATGAGAAACCAAGAAATCACAAAACAAAACCAAAAGAATGAAAAAATGGAAGATAATGTGAAATATCCCATTGGAAAAACAACTGACCTGGAGAATAGATCCAGGAGAGACAATTTAAAAATTATGGGACTACCTGAAAGCCAGGATCAAAAAAAGAGCCTAGACATCATCTTTCATGAAATTATCAAACTGAGTGCCTTTTTCCCATCATGCCACATAGTTATTAAAAATATAAATTTTTTGCTTACTTTTCTATTTTTCTAATAATAAGCAGCCTATATGCAGCCTTGGCCAAAAGCCACAGAGGTTGAGAACAGTTGGTGTGAGGTTGTCAGCATATGCTTAGTAGATATAGGCAACATTTGTCACCTACTAACATTTTTCTGGGAAAAGTCTCTGGGGACAATAGCTACAATTAATCCTCTCCAGTAATAGGTTACCCTTCATGTGTCCAGCATCTTATAGAATGTATGTTCCTTGAGAGCAGGAACTGTTGCCCTCTTTTGTATTCCCAATTCTTAGCACATTGCCTGGAACTTAACAAGCTCTTAATTAATACTTATTCATTACTATTCAGCCTAGCTGTGTCTGGAGATAGACCTTCAAGACCTTGAAAGTTTCCTCCTAGTCTTATTATGTCTTTAATAGGTGAATGAATAAGAATGAAACTTATTTTTGACTATCATGAGTAAAAACTTATAACTAATAAGGTTTCTCCCATGATTATGTGAACATCATCAGAGGTTCCTTGATAGACACAACAGAGATAACTTTGTAGAAGCCTCTCATTATTCAGGTCAAGCAAGGCATAAAACAGATACATGACTGTCTAAAATATTTGCCATTGTCATTGTGGATATTCAGATCAATGTCAGGATGAAAGAGGGATTAACTATAGAATGTAAAGTCTTCCAAGTGCTCTCTTTGGTGTATAACATTGTGCCAATTGCATCAAGCTCCTGAAGATCCAAGATCTCCTAAAAAGAGACTGACAATCATTCAAGGGAGTTTGACCTTACTAGCCAGGCAAGAAAAACTCCATCAGTGAGATGACCCATCTCTTGAAGTATGGTGGATTTAGGTCAGGCCAAGATCTTTCTGTGATGTTTTAAAAATAGTCAACACGTAATAAAGTTCTGTTGATGATGATTTATTAGATGAGAACAAAAAGCATCCCAGTACTGTATGGGCAGTGCTTCTATTGTGATGTTTCTAGAAGTATGCTAATCAGCTGTAATAGTGAAACCTAAACTAAACACAGCTCTATTTCTGCTCCTGGGTAGAAGTGAGCTATCTTTCCTTCTCTTCTCATACCTTTTTGTTATTCCAATTGGTTCAGGGTGCTTGGGTGATATTGAACCTTAACAGAAAACCACAGATGAACTGTAGGGGCTAAAAATAATTGACGTGGAATTGTTACATATATTTATGGATACTAGGCAGGGTTTATCAAAGAATACCATTTTGCTTGAAAAAGTCTTTGTGGGCAGGGTTGATAGTTGTTTCTCTTTAGAGAGCAAACTTATTGCTTCCAAACCGGTTTTCACACTGCAAAATTACCCAGAGTTGCCCTTCTGAGGGATTCTTTGAGAGCTTGGGATTATTGCTTCCAACTAACTTTAATGTATTATTTATTCAACATTGCAAGCAATTCAACAAGCAAACTGTCATGAGGTAGGAGCAACAGTATTTTGAATTTAAATTATAGTCTAGCACACACAAACATAAATATCTAAAAGCACTTTTGGGTGGGGGAGTGGGAAGCTTCTATTAAAAGCAGGTCATAGTCCTTAACTCAGTTATAGCTAAACTAATAAAAAAAAAAAACCTCTATCTTAAAATGATATTTCAGCCCATTTCCATCATTTTGTATATTGTTTCAAGGGTTTCATTTATTTTGCAAAGGCTCACTCATCTGATCACTTTTTGGTAGCATCAAATAGGGTGTCAAGATAGAAACTGTTGAAGTAGATAAAATATGCCTCCTGAAGCTTGTTTTTTCCTGTCATAGACTGTGTGAGCCTTTTAAATCTTCTAATCTTACTGCAGGAAATGTACCAAATCCTCAAATCTACAAATAATAATCATGATGATAGCTAACATTTATATAGCTCTTTTAGGTTTAACATTTATGTAAGCTCTTCAAGTGCCTGACATACATTTTCTCATTTGATTCTCACCATGCTATGCAGTAGGTGTTATTATTATCAACATTTTTGGATGAAAAAACCGAAACTCAGAGATGATCTGATTTACCCAGTGTCACCCAGTTAGTAAATGTCTGAGGTATGATTTGAACAAGGTTTTTTCTAACTATAAGTGCAGTACTCCATCCACTGCTATGGGATGCATCATTTTCCATGCATTTTTAAAAATTGCCTCATCTTTAACTGCCCATATGATACCAATAAAAAAAAATTTAAGCGCCTACAGCCAGGTCAAGGTGAAGGAATTCCAAAGAGGTGATATCTGGGGAATTCATTCTGCCTAATGAGAGCAATGAATCTTTGAAACAGGTATTTAATGTGCTGTTCAATGAGAAATTACACCTAAATTTCTTTGTACCTGGGACCAATCAATCATCAGTCCCCCCAGTCTAAATGCTTTCAAAATGAGAAGTTTGACTTGCCATGCAATCAATTATTAAAATACTTAATATACACTAGGCATCATCTTGGGTGCTATGAATGCAAATAGAAAAATGAGACATTCCCTGCCCTCAAGGAACTTCTATTCTTCTAGGATCATTCCAGATGTTCCCAGATAAGGAAATATAGTATTTATATGCTCACTGCCACCACCTAATGATAATAATACACAATGATGGATCAGAAAATGCCTCTGAAAAGAAATGAAAATAGAACTGAATCTTGAAGAAGGTCAACTGTTTGGAGGAAGCTAGAACAGAGTTAATTCCAAGCATAGAAAACAACCTATGCAGAGCAATTAGGTAGCACAATGGATAGAGCACTGGCCCTCAGGAGGACCTGAATCCAAATCCAGCCTGAGATATTTATTAGCTGTGTGACCCTGGGCAAATCACTTAACCCCAATTGCCTCCAAAAAACAAAAAAAAGAAAGAAAGAAAGAAAAAGAAGATGACAATCTATGCAGGGGCAGAAAGGAAAGCTGTGAATGAGAAATAGTAAGTATATTAGTTTGGCTGGAGCTCATAATCTATGAAGGAAGTAATATGTAATTACCCTGGAAAGACAGGCTGGGGCCAGGTTGTGGATGAAGGACTTTAAACATCAAGCAGAGACACTGGTATTTATCCCAGAAACAATAGGGAGAACTAAAAGTTCTTTTATATGGAGGTGAAATGTTCAGAGCTATGCTTCAAAATTTGGATTTCATAGGTGTGCATATAATGAATTGGAGAAGGGAATGACTAGATATAGACAGTCCAGTTAGGGAGCTATTGCACTAGGCCAGGCAAGAAGAGATGAGGGTATGAGCTAGATTAGTTGTGTTGTGAATAAAAAGAGGGGGACAAATACCGGAGAAGTTGAGAAAGTAGAATCCACAAGATTGGATGACTGATTGGTTCTAGGTGGTGTGTGAGATTGAAGAATTAAAGATAATTCCTAGGGTACAAACCTGGACACATGGTGGAACCTTTGATAGAAATGGGAAAATTAGGAGAAGAGTTGGGTTCAAGGAGAAAATTAATGAATTATGTTTTGCATATATCAGTATTGAGGTATATATGGGACCTACATTTGGAGACCTGAGACTGTTGCTAAGAAGAGAGTTCATGGCTTGAAATGTATATTCAGGAGAATTGGAGGCATTGAATCTTAGATCACTGAGAGAGAGGATAAAGAGATCAGAGATGTAGGGGAAAGTAGATAGTGATTCTACAAAGGAAACCAAGAAGGATCAATCCTACATTTAAGAAGAAAACTAATATTTTTCAGTGGCAGGAAAATGCAGACTCAAGAGTATCCTGAATGGTGGTCAGCAGGGTCCAATGATGTCAATAGGTCAAGAAGGTTGAGTACTGTAAAAAGGTGATTGGATTTAGACCTTGGAGAGAGAAGTTTCAAATGAGTAACACCTATGGAAACCAAGCTGTAGAAAGATAAGAAGTAAGTGGTAGGTGAGAAATTAGAAGCAACAAATATAGTAGCTTTCTCTAAGAGTCTGACTATAAAAAGACAATGATGGTTTAAGGGAATGGTAAAGATCAACTGAAAGTGCCTTAAGAATTGGAAAGGTCTGGGTATGTTTTAAGGCAGCATGGAAGGAATCAGTGGATAAGGAAAGATTGAAAATTAGTAAAAGAAAAGGAGTGATTGATCAATGAATTTAAATGGGAAGCAACATAATTAATTGAGAACTGGAAATTAATTAGATCGTCCCATGAATCTTCAAATTGGCTGCAACAAGTGCATTTAGGCATCATAGAAACTTTTAGCAGCATGCATTTGAGCCCATATATATATATATATATTGGTTCAAATATAGGTCACCAAAAATGTAGGCCTCATTTCTCAAATTAGATATCTTTGAAATGAAAACAAATCACTCAGGTACATGGCGAAAGATTAGCACTAATTTATATTATATTCAGGCTTTGTACAAAGTACAGTTTGGGGCCTGCAAATGAGACATTCATTCAAATGTAGTGATATGAACTAGACTTTTGATTTCATTGGTATAGGAAACTCTCAGGTGAGGAACTCTCTTAATTCAGGATGGCACCTTCTCTGCAACTCATAGTCTCACAACTCTATGAGACTAAAGGATGAAGAAGTTATGTCACTGGTTCAGGATCACAAAGCCATTATGTTCTAGAGGCAGACCTTGAAACAAGTTTTTCTGGCTTCCAGGCCAGCTCTCTATTGACTCTGCTATACTGTGCCTCATTGATTCAGATATGAGCCACTAAGAATATAGGTCATAGGCCTCAAGTGAGATTTCTTTGAATTGAAAACAACTCACATATTTACATAATGAAAGAATAACTGATCTTAGGTTATATTTGGGTTTTGTACAAATCAAGTTTGAAAGAAAGTGTGGCTTGTATTTAGAACAATACTAGATTGTTTTCACATAGTTATCACAGATTTAGAGGTCAAATGAAACTCAGTGATCATCTAGTTCAAAACCCTCAGTTTATGAAACTTGGGCCCAGAGAGATTAAATAACTTGCTTGTGGTCACATAGGTAATAAGTAGAGAACCAGAATTCAAATCCAGGTCCTTTGACACCAAATCCAATACCTTTCTTTACGGTGCTACTTTGAATCTTCATGCCCCATTGTGAAGAAATAATACAGGCTGTGTGATCTGTCTTTAAAAAAAAACCCAATATGTCAATACTCTGTCTAGCAATAGCATTTTTTATCATGAGTCCTTTGGAGTTATCTCAGACCATTATTTTGATCAGAGACAGTTTATCATTAATACAACATTGCTGTTACTGTGTACAACGATCTCCTGGTTCTGGTCACTCTACTTTGCATCACTTTATACAAATCTTGCCAGGTTTTTCAGAAACCATCCCCCTTGTCATTTCTTATAGCACTGTGCTATAATCCCAATCCCAATTACAACCACAAAGCACAAAGAACAAAGCACAACTTTGTTCAGCCATTTCCCAATGGGCATGCCCTCAATTTGTGTGATCTGTCTTATTTCTTGAGTTTTCTTGTATTGACTTCTATGTATCAACTGTGCCTTAGAGGTAAAAGCCAACGTTCACTAGTTCATTCCTCCGTATTTTTCTATGAGCAAAACAGAATTACAGCAAAAACATGAGGTGCTCAAATTTAGAAACATCTCCACTCCAAATGTTCATATGAACTATTTGTGCCCGACCTATGGTAGAGCCTTCTGAGCTTGTATTGGTCTGATTGTCCTCAGTCAGACATGCTGTACTTTGACTCCAACATAATGATAACATTTTCAGGCAGGAAGGACAACCACCATCTTCTATAAGGGAAAGTATTCCCTTCAAAGTAAGTCTGATTTTACTTAAGATAGCTTTTCATTCTGTCAGATGTATATGTGCTGAGTGCAATGAATTACTGGTGAGATATGAGTATAAATTCCTGACGTGTTGACTTAATCAAGGTCAAATTCAATTATTTATCCACTCTCGGGACAGATGTCTGTTTTAACTATCAGCACTAGGAATTGACTCCTCTCTGTTTATACTGTTGGGACAGCTATAACCCTTATCTAACTAAATTACCCCACCTAAAATTAGATTCTTAAATCCAACTCACATTGTATGGGTTATTATCTTTGAATATTGTTGAGTTCAACCAAGTTCACAAGGTTTCTTTGGAGTATAATGTTTTAGAAGTATTAGTTAACTGAAGAAGCGTCATAGAATTTCAAATTCTAAGTGATCTTAAAGATAAATTATTCCATTCCTGCCACCACTACCCCCCTGAGAAGATAGCATGGTATAATGGAGGAAAAGCCTTTTTTCTGAAATTTAAAACATCTCCTGAGATTCAAATCTCTCTTCTGCTACTTACTAGCTATGAAACCTTAGGCAGTTATTTTCACTTCTCTGAGCTCCCATTTCCTCATTTATATTCCAATATGAGAAAGATCTCCAATTTTGTCAGAGTGGAAAGCTCTCTTCCCCAGTGCAGGCCATAATCTCATCAGGGACTAGTCCAGGGTCACACACCTAATAAATGTGAGAAACTGAATTTGAAGGCAAGTTTTCCCAGTCCTCTATCCACTCCATACTGGTACCTCCCTCCTTTGAAGTTAGATTAATAACACTTATGCTACCTATTTATAAGAGGAGTTGTAGTAAAGGAAGCACTTTGTAAAACTTGGGCTAGATAGGTGTAAGTAGTTCTAATTTACAGGTCGGTGTCTTGAGAGACTGTTGATTGCTAAATCTATCAATGATGTGTAATGTTCAAATAAGTGTCACTCAAGAGGAGGAGCTAAAATTTGCATGTTATAGTTGGTATTTTGGATTCTTCAGATCTCGATATGGCCATACAAAGTTGCAGAATCCTATATTCTTTCATATCCTATGAAATTTTAGCCTCTGCTAAATTCTTTTTTTAATTATCTTTTTTATGGTGAATGTAAAATTCACCATGAAAAACAAATATTTCAGTATACAAATAGAACAAAAGAGGAGAGTCTGTGGGCTTCTATATGCTATTTTAAGTATATATTAAATTTAACAAAGTAGTAACAAAATTGTCTTGTTTTTATCCCTTTCTGAAATTCTTTTAGTTTTCTTCTAGTTTTTAAAATGTTTTGATTTTTCAATCGCTACTCACTATCTTACACACATACACACACACACACACACACACACACACCCGTAGGAACTATTGTAACAACCAAAAAAGTATCATTAAACAAAACATCAACATATTGGCTGTGTCTGAAAGTCTTTATCTCATTCTTCACCCCTAGTTCATCACTTCTTAGCTAAGCAGCAGAAGACATATTTCATCATCAATCTTCTTAAATACAAATTCTTCAAAGAGGAGCTACCAAACCATCTGGAGATCATTTATGGTTGTATTAATATTTCAGGTTTCAGTATGGCACCCTAACTATTCTTCCACCATCCCTCAGAATCACTGCATTTCTAAAGTACTTCCTTTTCTGATCATCCTTTTCCTAAATTTTTAAATGCAATTCAACATACCCATGTTATCTTGGTTATATGTAGCTTAATCCCATTACCACACATTTCTCTATTGTCCTTTCAGTGTTCTGCAATATTTATCCTCAGTTTGTGATGTTCCATGATTTGCAGCCATATAACAATCCTGGAATGATACTGGCTCCCAAGAAATGTGCTTTTGTAGTGTAAGCATCTTAAGATGATTGAAAGTATCACTCAATTTCCCCATTGCAATCCAGCCCAATATCTTCCTCTTATTCAGTTTTGGGCCTAACATTGTCCATCTGAAGTACCTATCCAAAACACATTCAATTTCACATTATAGAATGACTGTTATACTTCATAATTGATTTTGTTTTCCTGATAGTAATGGTTTAATTTCTTTTAAGTGACCATAGATTTTATTGAGGAGGCTTTTCACTTTTCATGAAAATTTACACAATGCCATCAGCCAATGGGAGCATTTGGATTAAAAAGCAATCCTATTAGGAACCTGTGACATTGACAAATAGACTAGAAACATGTCTCCTTTGTTCTTCTCTTAGTGGATATTGATACTCTGGATTGTTAAACAAATTCATAGTCTCATAGGGTAATTGATTATGGTCATGGCCCTGCCACTAATTTACTATTAGACCTTAGTCCACCCCAAGCATGTGAAAATATTCCCTGGCAGAACGGGCACCTAAGAACACTTTGTTTGAACAGTCATAAAGGCAGCTGAAGCAGGTTCTGTGGAACACTTAGAGCTTGGTGAGGCATCAAAGATGCCAAAGTCATCCACTGCATCCCAACTTTTGTCTTGCAACTAGACTTCGGCGACTCTGAAACAGAGAGTGAGACTGATGACTTTGTGGAACTCTGATTCACTTAAATCCGATTCACACATGAGTCAAAACATTATCTCATGATGTCATTAATCCTCATTGAAAATAAAAGATGAACAACCTTAGACCTTAGACATTAGCAAGTTACTTCCTCACACCTAACTTCACTTTCCTTATCTGTAAAAGGATGGATTTGAACAACCTTTTTTTTGAGTTTGACCCTTTATGCAGTACAATATAAGCTTTATTCTGTGATCCAGTAACTTGATAGTTTGCACTGACCACAATGTTATTGCATTCTCCTCCCACTAATTCTAATTTATAGTCGTTATTAGTTTTTCTAGTCTGCACATTTTAAAGGGTTTTTTTTTCCTTCTCATGACAATAGGCTATATTTAGTTCAATTAGATGTAGAGTTAGAGCAGATAGACCAAGGGAACTGAAATATTTTGATTTGAGTATCTCAAGTAAAAATCATAATTATTAGAGACACTGGAAACAAAAGGAAATTTTGCCCTTGATCATTGTAATGGTATTTCAAACAAGTGATAATGGTAACAATTTATTCTTGTTATCAGATGATCTCAAAAGGGTTTTTGTAAACACATTTATCTCTGTTTTATCACTTCTTCCCTGTGTCACCTACTTTTAAAATCTGCTATTTTTATTTATTTTGTATATCCACGTTTTTATGTGCATAGCTTTCTCCCCCTCCCCTACCCTCAACTCTCTAGGTTTTCTATTGAGTTTGGTTCTTGGTTTGTTTCTTTTAATTATTCCTCTTGATTCCTAAACTTAGTGTTTTATTCTCAACTTAATTTTCATTTCATATCTTCTACTTTTGGTCTCTGTACACACACCCTAGAGTGAAGTAGAGATTTGACAATTATCTAATTAATTTAATTAATGTAGGATGTGGATAATCCAAGCCAAAGCAAATCTGTTTTTAGATATAACTGTTCAATTAACCTGTCTTTGTCAATCAAATTAACTGAAGAATTGTCACATTTCTACTTTACGAATTGCTACCAAAATGTGTGTTGCCCCTTATCAGCTGATCGTTTCATAGCTGAAAGAAACACACAACTTAAATCTGGAGGAGCGGTCTAAAAATACCAGCTATACAAAGTGATCATACAAAGTGTTTCCTGCTAAAATGAGGAATTTCAGAGATAAATTTCTTCTTTTGCCACCCCTGGCAGGACGAATAAATTAGGTGGATGCCAGGACTTTTGTAGCTGCAGTCTCCTTCCTGGGAGCACCTTTGAAGGTTTGATCCAGTCCAGTCTAACATCTTCATTAAGTGCCTACTTCGTGCAAGACACTATTCAAAGTGCCAGGGATACAGATTCTTTGTCTTCAAAGAACTTCCATCTTTTCTGTTGTTGTTTTGTTGTGGGTAGTGGCAGTAGTGGTGGTGGTAGAGGTGGTAGTGGTGATTTTATTTTTGAGAAAGAGCTCCCCTTTCTCACCTAGCCTAGAAGTTCAATGGCTACTCAGAGGCCTGATTCCAGTATTGATCAGCTGGAAAGTTTTTGCCTTCTTCATTTTTCCAATCGGATCCGTTTTCCCTGCCTTAGACAACCTCCGTTCCCCAAGAGGATCACCATATTTGCACCATACTTAGTATGAACACCCAATACAATGTAGCCCTACCTACTTCAGAACTTGCCTTCTTCAGAAGGAACATGATCCAGTAACACTGGTTTGGGAATCAGAGTGCCAAAGTTAAAGGCCAAAGTTCAAATTCTGGTTCTCCCATTTACTAATTGTTTGATATTGACAAGTCATTTAATTTCTCCAAGACCCTGTTTCCTCATCTGCAAAATGAGGGTTTTGTACTAAATGGATGATCTTTTAAGGTCTCTTCTAACTCTATGAACCTGTGATACTGTTATAGGGGAATTAGTTAACAAACAAAAAAATACTTGACAGTTTGATCAGAGAAGGTAGGCTTTCTTTTATTTCAGCATGAAGGATAACATATATCCATCTTCACAGCTTCTTCCAAGTTGCTAATTACTGCAGCAGCCCTCCAGAAGGGAAAGTATATCAAGAGTAGCTCAGTTACACAGAAGGAAGCTCCCTGGACCTTACTTGCCTCATCATAGTGATGACAGTGATGAATAGATGACACAATTCATTTCTGTTGCCTTCCTGGAATGTCCTCTCTCTTTATGTCTTCCCCACTGTGGGCTTCAAAGTTTCAATAAGTCCTGTTTCTTGCCCTTCAAGAACATACAGTACTAGAAAAGGTTAAGACATAAAGGTAACTAATGTACATCCTTATCTTTTTTGTATTTTGTATCTATAAGAAGATCACAATGTCCTTGAGGGCATACACTGTGTCTTATACTTCTATGTATGCCTCGATGTACCTAGTCCATCGGTGGACTCTAGCTCAGGAGTTTTCTTCCAAAAACAGCCTTAACTACTTTCCTGAATGATAGTTTAGTGTAGTGACCATACCAACCCCATTCATCATCTCTGGTCCACTTCCACTGAGCAGCACATTTTCACATGGTGGCTGCAGTCCCAAAGATGGGCTGAGAAATTCATTAACAGTCATTGATACATTAGCACTGTTAACAGAAGAAGATTCGGTAACAGAAGGACTTAATAACTTTTCCCCAAGTGCTTCTAGTACTTAACCCCTAATACCAGAGAGCTGGTCACAAAGGTCTCTTGGATTCACTGAGTTCTTCCTCTAGAGAAATCTGCACATTTATTGGCAGGAGGAATCTAAGAATTCCTTGCCAATAGGTATTTCTTTTCTCTCTCACCTTTTGTTTCATTAGCATAGAAGACTGTTTTAAAAGAGAACAAATACTTCAATCAAATGTAAATCTTGAAATTTTCCACATTTGCTTGCTGTGAATTTTTAAGTTTCCTTTTTTTTCCATACTCTTAAATTGGCAGTATCATATAGAACATTTCAGATACATTTAGTGAGGGGTCCTAAATATTTGCATTTGATATCTTCTTATGACAGTGTGTTAGGTAGTAACTGGGCATATAAACTCATGGGAGGGGAAATGAAGCCCAAGTTCAAGCAACATATTCTGGAGCAAGGAAAGTTGGTGCCTGAATAAGAGTATATTACGTGTCTGGTTTTCTTTGTTTTGTTATTGTTGTTTTTGTTGTTTGGTTTGGGTTTTTGTTTTGTTTTTGGTTTGGACATTTTAAATGCCAGGTGTCTACCATAATCACAAAGTCAGCCTGTAAAATTTTCAGATAAATGGATTAGTTCTGAGGAGAAAGGATTCAAAGTAGAATGGTAGGCAGGAAATTAAAATAATATAAATAGACTGATATGTACTATATTTATTACCAGAGAATACTTCATGAAGGTACATGTAGCTCCCTGAGTTCTTCATCAATTTACTTTGTGAACTTGATTTAAATTCTGACTCAGTATCCCAACATATCAGAAGTAGCATTTCAAAAGATTTATGAAATGACATTATCATGTTGGCCAGATGGTTTATCCCATACTGTGTGGCCATACCCAGTAAAACCACCTTGACAGATGAGCTAAACCAGGTTGAGGGTAACTTATAGGCTTCAAGCCCACCGATATGTTAGGGGTCTATTTACCCCAAGCATGTGAAGACTTCCCTTAGCAGAATGGGCAGATGAGAACAATTTATTTCAATAGCCATGAAGATGACTAAAGCAGGCTCTGTGGAGTGCTTGGAACTTGGTCAGACATCAGAGAAGCCAAGGCCATTCACTGCATTCCAGGGCATCATCAGTCATCCTGACTTTTGCCTTGCCACTGGACTTCAATGGCTCTAGAAGAGAAAGTGATGCTGATGACTGTGCAACTCTGCCTCACTTAAATCCTATTCACTTGCAAGTCAACACATCACTTCATGATGTCACTGGTCCTCATAAAAAACTAAAGACACAAACAACAACTGTTAAATATATTGTTTTTAATGGGTATCATACATTAGCAACGAGAAATTCAGCATACAGCTCTTGCCCCTTGAGCCCCTTTCAATTGCTCAGATGTATTTGTCTTTACTATTTAAGGTAAAATAGAAGGTGAGGAATGGAAAAGGAGATGGTTCAGGAATAACTGGGATTTGACCTAGTCCAGCCTACTCTACCTTCTGTTCTCTCCTATTCAGTCCAAGGCTAGCCCTCTGAGCAGCTTAGGAGTTCAGTAGGAAATTACAATAGTCCAAATACTAAAAGAGGTACCCTCCTATGTAACTTTTTTCTGAAAAGAAAATAATAATTCCCTGTATCTATACAGGGCTTTGTCCTTTTCAGAATGCTTTTGTGTGTGCTGTTTGATTTGATCCTTCCAATAACCCTATGAAATAAGCAAGACAGGTGTAATCATCAGAGGTAGTGCAGTATAACGGAAGAGGCTGGATTTGGAAGGAGAGGAATAGAGTTTGCTTTCTAGCTGCATTATTTATTACCTGAGGGGCTCTAGGCAAGTCACTTAACTTTGTTAAGTCTCACTTTCCTCATTGAGTATAATGTGAGTTCATTTCCAGGTCAAGGACTATTTCTTCTTTACTTTTCATTCCCTAGTTCAATAGCTTGACACAGAGCAAGTCCTTAATAAATGTTTATTGGGGCAACTAGGTGGTACAATGGATAGAGCAGCGAACCTGGAGTCAGGTCAACCTGAGTTCAAATCTGACTCGAGGCATTTACCAGGTATGTGACCCTGGGCAAGTCATTTAACTTCTATCTGATTCCGTTTCCTCATGTAAAAATGGGGATAATTATAACACCTACCCCTCAGGGTTGTTTGTGAGAATCAAATGAGATAGTATTTGTAATGTGCTTTGCTAGCCTTAGAACACAGTATAAATGCTAGTTATTGGTATTGTTGATATTATCATATATTGAATCCAATATCAGGGGATTGGAGGAGGGGGTCTCTCCTCAGCTTCCCCAGTAACTAGCACAGTGCCCTACCCCACAGTAGTTTTTCAAATGTTTGCTGATTGATTATTTGGTTAATTCCAGCTCATAATGTAAAATCTTGTGATCTCCGTGGTACTGATGATGAAACTAAAAAGTTAAGTGACTTCCCTAAGGTCACCAAGTAAGCCATTGGTAGAGGCAGACCTTATACCCAGGGGTTCAGGCTTCCTTCCCTAATTCCAGTCTTCTTCCTCTTAAAATAATAACACAAATTTAATCAAATATCCTATCCTTGTGCTAATATATATATATATATGTATATATATATGTATATATATATATATATATATATATATATATATATATATATATATATATATATATATATATATATATATATAATATCAAACATTACAGAAAAGATGTTTACATTGCAGAATTGCTAATACCTCCAGAAAGGAGCATCTGCATAGCACTGGGGGCAGAAATCCATAGTATGATCAATGTCTTCACATCAGGAATAGTTTCTTGTGGGAAGTATGTCTGACTTTTTCAAAAACTGGTTCCTTGGGAGACAAAAAGCAACAGAAAATACTGCTCTGTTTTATGAGTCTACAAACCCATGACTGTTCTTATGGTGAGGGGGTTTTTCCCAGGACCCGATCATGACATACATGGTCATCTTATACAAAGATTCATGTGCTATAGGGAAGAACATTTCATCTTGCAAATCCTATATTTCTTTTTTCTTGATTTGTCTTCCACAGTGCATGAATAATTTAAGAAACAGTAATAAGAAATAGAGCCAGCGGATACAATTTTATCTGATATATAGTCAATCACCGGAACAAATCTTATATTGATACTATAATTTGGTGAGGATATATAAAAGATAATATTAAAGAGATGAGAAGAAAAGACTTAGTAGAAAATAGGATTGGGAGCCATTTTCTTAAAGCCATGAGATTAACAGGAAGGTCCCCAGAATGCAGAGGTCTCTGTTCATCAAATTTCTCCCTAGCACAGAAGAGCCATCCATCTGCATTTTTAGCATTTACTCTGGTCTAGGCTTTATGGGGGATATAGACATATATGAATGGATTTTGTCTAGTTAGAGAGGGAAAAAATAGTACTTGGCAATATAATTTTAAATGTGGGTAATAAGAAAGAGAATCATTCAAAAATAACTTGAGGTTTTTTGACCTGGAATTCTTTAAGAATCATGGGGGCCCTAATGAAAATACTATGACTAATAATAATAATGAATGCCTATCTCACAAGGATATTGTGAAAACCAAATGAGATAATGTGTGAGTTACGATTGTGCACAAGGAAAGAAGGTGGTTGACTAGCAGAAGTGATTCTTAGTGGTATTAGAGGTGACTCCTTCAGTTCTATTTGTTCATTTGAACAAACTTCCATTAAGTGTCCATTATATAACAATACAGGATGCTGATGGATCTTGAACTTATTAATTATTTATTTATGAGAGGTATCAGAATGTTCAAAAGCAAATGTCCCAGAGAGGGCTGGAAATAAATAACTAGACCCCAAGGGCAGAGCAGATGGCTTTGGCAATCATGCCAAAGATCATGGTGATCTTTGAAAGCAGAAGATGCCTATAACCAAAGAATGAGTGAATATAAAGAGAAGAGCAACTGGCTGAGGAAAGCGATCTAGGAGATATCCCTTGCTAGTAGAAGAAGGGTGAAGAGGAATGGGATCCATAAGGGAGACAGAAAAGGAACTATACACAGGACACTGGAAAATGTGAAATCATTTGAGTCATGGAAAGGTTTCAAGGCAGGCTGTAGAGAGGTTGAGGATCATGAAGACTAAGAAAATATTTGGCAAGAATGAGGTTATTTGTAACCTCTGAGAGGACAAATTGTGGTGGGTCCAGGGCGTATAGGTTATTAATGTAGGAATGATTACATAGATAGAAAGAAGACTCAATGGGTGTCAAACAGCTAAGAAGTTTTGCAACTAAATTAAGAATGATATAAGAGAGTATATCACTGGTATCCCATACATTTAGGGAATTAGAAATGGTAGGAAATCAACCAATGAAAACCCAATTTTAATGTGAGCACACCATGTTGGAAAGCAAATAGCTGCTAATTGTATGAGAGGAAAGACATAAATGATAAGACTATAGGATTTAGAGTTAGAAAAAGCCTTAGAAAGAATTGAGGCCAACCCTTTCATTTTACAAATGAAGAAACTGAGGCACAGAGAAGAGAAGTGACCTGGTTATGGTCACGTAAGTGACAGAGACAAAATTTGAGTCAAGATCTTCCCACTCCAAGTCCAGTGCTCTTAGGTTAATTGGTTTAAGGCATTTGATTCAATTTCTTCACCTACCAAGTCGTTACAAGAGAGGGTGCTAACTAACATGAGGCAGACCTGAGTTTTACAGCAAGTCCTTTTCTTTAGCTAGCCTCTGATGAGTTGACAGCAAGAAGCAGAAGGGGATTGAAGGAGATGTAGAAATAATATTCAAGCTCAGCAATCATCCTTTGAATCATGGAGGATTTATTATACTGATGTTTGCTGAAGTGGTTGGCAGGAACAGAAAGCAGCTTAGAATGGAAAATTTGAGCACAGTGCAATTATTTTTCTGCATAACAAATAGAAATCACATTTTCTTACTGGAGGAAGAAAGAAACATTCCATGCAACATTCCCTGCATGGAAGTATATACCTCTTATTTCTTCATCCAGGAGAAGACAAAATCATAATGTGTTCAGATAGTGTTGATTTGGGAAGTAGGGGCTCAGAGTAAGGATAGGCAGACCAGGATATTGGCTATAACACCAGTTTTGGGGTCAGGAAGACGTGACCTTGCCTCTAATATACTAGTGACCATATACATATTTACCTATGACTATGAGCAAGTTACCTAATCCCTCATTTTCCCCCAGGCAACTCTCTGATATTATGTTACAGAAGAGTTACTGACCTGTACCAGTAGAATACATAACCATACCTGGAGTTCCTCCCTTTGACTAAATCACAGGTCTGTAACAAACAAAATAACTTAAAGAGAGACTTGATAGGGGTCAAGATCAAAGGCCTTAAGATCAAAGGGAAGAGGTGAGGATTATAGAATAAGAGCTAGAAAAGACCTCAGAGATCACTAGGCCTATCTTTAAAAGAAGTTAAAAACCTAAATATATAAAGTTATAAATGAATCTTCTCTCTGTATCAGTAAGTTCCTGAAAAGGAGGTTAAGTTAAAACCTTATCCTAAGGTTTACAGACCCTCAAGAAGTCTGTTAATAAATTTTAGGGTGCAGTGAGTTTGCATAAGGAAACAATAGTGTATTTCCACTAATCTCTCAGTGAGATTTAGAATTTCTTTCATTTATGAACATAAGCAAAAAACAATCATTGGAGTCCATAGGTCTTTTCAGACTGCCAAAGGGATCCACAACACACACACACACACACACACACACACACACACACACACACACACACAGACTAAGTGCCCATGATTATTAGGTAATCAATTCTCAGTTCAATGGGTAAGGGAAGTGCAAATATAAAGCTCATGTACTTTAGCATTGAAGAGGATTGTAGAGAGCATCCATGCAGACCTCCCTACACTCACTTTATAAATGAGGAAACTGAGGCGTTAAATGAGTTCCCCACAGTCACATAGGTACTTGGTAGGAGAGCTGAAATCTGATCCCAACTACTTTAGATCCAACACTCTTCTCACTATACCATGCTGCTTGATAAGATTCATTATTTTGGAAGTCCATCTGAATACTAACTTGAACAGTTCCTGATATACATAGAAACATAGATGACAATCTATCTACGAAAATGCCAAATGCTAATACCTCTGCTCTGTGAATTAGCAATCTAAGTAGTCATGAAAAAAAACAAGAAAGTTACAGAAATAAAATGTTCATCATCTTTAAAGGTACCATTCACCACTGAATAAAACGATGTTTACAAGAGCAGTTTTTACAGTTAACAAAACTGTGGCTGTGTAGCTGACAAAGCCTCTTGATAAATGACATCATTAGTATCTGAGGTAAACAGTAAAGTGAAAATCTTAACTCCTATCAAACTTCCATAATTCCAGAAATCTGATACTGAGCAAGAAAATTTAGAAACAAGGCATCCCTGAAAACATTAAGTAAGGCTCAGTTGTGTTTGACGGATGGGTTAGGGTTGACTTTCTTTCTGTTGGGTCCTCACAAATATCTTACTTTCTCTCTAGGATATGCTAGAGAAGATATACTTCATGTTTATTCTAAAATCGCTGAGGGAGAGAGACTGGAAGCATTTGTTTCCTTAGAGGAGGTGGCCTGACATTTGAACTCCCAAATGAAATTGCATTAAATATGTATCAG
The DNA here is from genome assembly GCF_028372415.1 of Notamacropus eugenii. Taxonomy (NCBI): domain Eukaryota; kingdom Metazoa; phylum Chordata; class Mammalia; order Diprotodontia; family Macropodidae; genus Notamacropus; species Notamacropus eugenii. The sequence continues at coordinate 165,209,241 of NC_092877.1, read as the reverse complement.
CTTGAGGGCCTACCAAAATAGAATGATGCATTTTCAATTTAGTCTTGGTTACACTTGACCTGTTTTAAAGTGCTCTTCTTAATGAAATGGAGGATATACCAAAATTAATTTGATGCAAGATGCAAGGTAAATTCCGTTTTGTTTAGTCATAGTACTTACTATCAGCTTTTCCTGAATGTAGAAACAATGCCACAACAGAGGCTGCTATAATCAGGCAGGCTTGATAACGTTGTCATAATAACCCAAAGGTAGCAGATGCAAGTTGTTTGCTGACCTGATTGTAACACCATGTTTTACTATAAGGAATAAAGGAAAACAAGAAATCATGGAGTTCCATTCACGGAGGGATTCATTTATGATTGTATTGATGATCAAAGGAGGCAGTGTGAATGAATGAGAGAGCGGGCTTTGGAATCAAGAAGATCTGGATTCTAGCCCTGCCTATGACACTTGCTAGCTGTGTGACCATGGACCATGTAAGTCCCTTGATTTCTCTGTGTTCAAAGCAATTCTCTAAGACTAAAAGTTATAAAGGAATTTATTTTCTACATCAGTAGAGGGAATTTCAAGAATGGAAATTCTCCATACTGATGAAAAACCACACAGGTCCTTACAAAATAAACAAACTCATTCTTAGATGTGTTAGGGAAGATGAGCTGGATATGTTAGCGGTGGAAGATGGTGACATTCACTTGGAAGTCCTACTTCTTTGTATTCCAATATCTCTGATTACTAGATCTGTTAGCCACAAGTTTGAGAATTCATGGAGGACTGATGTGGGACTAGAAAAATTGCAAAAAGGAAAAGACAGTACCTATAACTTCAAAGGGATGGGCACTAGAGTGGAATCAAGGAGTAGTGACCTCAGGAATTTTAAATCCATGGAGTTAATGTCTCTATTTCAGACAATCCTGTGAAATTTCTTATTTGTCAACAGTGAGAATGAACATGATCTAGCCTTTCTAAAATTTAGGAGTTTTGGTTTTTTTTCTCCATATTCTGCCCACTTCTTTAGGGCCCTTTGCTTTGATGATACAGTGAAAATATTCTTAAAGTTTGTCTGTTGATTTGTATCTAGCAAGAAAATTAATTTCCCCATATAGCCTCTATCACAAGGTTATTCCCCAGCAGCACTGTGAGCCCAGGGATGGTCATGGGTACTCAGATCTCCAGTGGTACATGATCCAGATTATACTAGGATAAAGCAGGATAGAACTGGAGTATTTATCCATATTCCAATTCTCTTCAGTTCACTCAGCTTCCACATGGCCATTGTCATACAACTTGGCTACCTTCAAGCCAACTCATAGTCAAGGTACCGGAATAATCCCAAGGATACTACAAAATGTACAAAAGATAAGTCACTTTGGCTTACCTCCTTTCTGTACTTATAAAATCACATAATACCACCTGGGTAGAAAAAGACAAACCACAGTTTTAAAAAGCTGTATATTCAATAACACAGCTATTCAACAAATGAAACTTGCCTGAAGGAGCATGGTTTTCCTGGAAAACAGCAAATAATGTATCAAAGCTTTTTCATCACAATAACCTTGTAAGGTTGAGAGTTCAAGGAATATGCTTGTTTTACAACTGGGGAAAATTTAGAACCAGAAAGATGAAGTAAATTCCCTGGAGTCACAAAAGAAGTAAGCAAAGAAGGGAAACAAACCAGGTTTCCTGAAAGTCCAAGCACCAAGTCCAGGAACCTTTCCACCACAGGATACTTCTGGGATTGTATCTTTGGACCCAACTGCACTTAATTAGAAGAATAAACAGTGGCATAAGAAATATCATCCATGTAGGCAAATATCATCCTCCTAGTCAAATTACATGGGATTCATGTCGATTGATAAGTTCTACAAGAAAAACCTCTTAGATTTTCTGGCTATATGGCCCAATGATTTCCTTTTCCCATGTGTTCTACAAACTTTATCTCCAGAACAAAACATTTAAGATGGAGATATTATTAAAAAAAAACAACAACAACAACAACAAAAGAAAAAACAACCTAGGTTATAGCCCTCAACCAACCATGCCCTTGATATTAATTAAACCATTACTCTCATTGGTATAAATAAAAGTTAACAGAACAAAAAATATTATGTAGTTATAATAGAAAAAAATGCCAGTAATTACTGAAGCTGTATCCCTAAGAGATCAAAGAGAAAGGACCCATATGTAAACAAATATTTATAGCAACTCCTTTTTGTGGTGGTCCATAATTTGGATAATGGCTAAGCCAATTAATTATACTGTATGAATGTAGTGGAATACTATTGTTCTATAAGAAATGATTAAAGACATAGGCTAAGAGAAACCTGAGAAGACTTACATGAACTTGTGCAGATTTAAGTGAAAGAACAGTTTATTTAGTGACAAGAACGTTGTAAAGACAAGCAACTTTGGGAAAGACTAATGAACTTGAAATCCCAAGGTGTTGATAATAACACATACCTTGTTCCTCCTCACAAAATGGTAAAGAGCTCAGAATGCTGATTGAGGCATTTTGGGGTAGGTTGTCAGTATGGGACTTTGTTTGACTTGACTGTATATTTATGTTTTTTAGGGGGGAGAGGAGATAAAGGAAGAAAAGTCTATGTTTGTTAACTGAGGGGGGAAAAAATTTCCAAACAGTGAAGTATGCTAACCAATTTAATAAGATATGGATCATAGTCCTAGGACTCTCCTTACTGTGGCTGCTTGAGGAGCCACCTTCAACCATAAAAGACACTATGACCTCATGACAAATATACTTATTCAACATAAAATGATGATTATAGATATCCTTCATCCTGAGAAGGCCCTAATGCCTAAAATTTGAAAAATGGCCAAGTATTACCAGACAATACCAGATGTCATATTTGTCTTTGACATCCAGAATACATTTTGGTGGTGGCAAAACACAGTTTTTTGGTATGATTTATGATTCTTTTGACTATGCAAAGAAAAAAAAACCAAAGTGCAGACTTGGGAGGCATGGCCTTTATGGGAAGAAAAAGATGTCAAGGACTTAGCAAAAGGTGAGCAAGAACAGAATGAAGAAAGTCAGGGGTATTGCAAATGCAAATGTTGGCACTGGTGAAAAGTGAGCTGGAAATTACATCAGCAGAGTGTTGGAGGCCCTACAAAGACATTCATTTGTGGGGAGTGTGAGGATTTTTCATCAGAACAAATGTAAAAACTTTTTATTAAAAGTGGAAATTCCTTACAAGATCATTTAGACCTTATGCTACAGATAAAGGAATTGAGACTCAAAAATACAAGATGATTTGCTCCAGGTCACCTAGAAATAACAAAAACAGTATTTAAATCCATCAGCCTTGAGCACAAATGACCCAAGAGTTATATTATTTACACTAACCACAGTTAACTCTGGAAAAAAAAATTAAACCAAAGAGATAATAGTGATCGTAAACAACAAGGTTTCTTTATTCCATTAGAGGAGGGAAACTAGGCATATGTGTTGGGTTCCCCTCTAGAAAGAGGCCCACTTTGGTGTGGGCAAATTTCCATACCAATGACTCCACAGTGAGCTGTAGCCATGACCGTGAGGGGTCACAGCAACAATGAGACAAGTTTGATTCTTAACAGAACTTCATGATTGGAACACTGGTGCTGCAGGTTCTCATCCAAACTCAGGGACCAACTGAAGCTGGTGGGAAAAAATTCTGGGATTTTTCTATGACTAAGATCATTCAGAGGGTGAACACAAAAGATTGTTCTTATGCCAAGCTCAGGGTACAGCTTGCTTAGCTCTGGAAAACAGGGGTCCCTTGATAGTAAAGAGAGGAATCTTGGCACAGGAATCCTAAAATCCCAATAAAACTTAAATAATATAGTACAAAGGGAAGGAAATCTGATTTAGAGTCAAGGGACCAAATGTTGAAATAGCTTGGCAACTTAGTAACACTTAATAGTGAGCAAATCATTAATTACTCTGGGCCTCAATTTCCTCATTTGTAAAATTAAGATAAAAATAGGACATATCCTACAGGATGGTTGTGAAAATCAAGTGAGAAAACATGTGAAGTATTTTGCAAAGCATAGGTTTGTCTGTGTTCGTCCTTCATTTTCAGAGTAGACCATGACATCAGAGAAATGATAACATGGCTTGCATTAGACATTGTTTTGAGTGAGGGCAGGCTGTGCAAGGTCACTACCCACTCTTTCCTGTCCTGCGCCATCTGGATCCAGTGACCATATATTCATAAGGATGACTGGAGAAGGCCCAGGATGCAATGGGAGACCTTGGGCTATTCAGGTACTCACTTAGAGTGAGGTTAGGCCTTTCAGTGAATAAGCTTCTCTAAAAAGTAATTAAGGAATGGCCCCTTTAATTAGAAAAAGAAAAAATAAGTAAATCAAGCATAGGAAGCTATATATAAATGCTACATATTATCATAAAATTACCCTTAAAATCTGTTTCAACTCAAATATATGATCCTGTAGTTTTTGTCCTTTAGAGGGTTGTAAGAATTTCATTGGAAAACCTAGTAAAAGGATTATAATAAGTGTATTTAAAGTGTTTATCTAGACTAACCTTGATAAGTTTGGAGACACTCAATACCAGTTTGGCTTCAGACTGTTGAATTTTTAGGCCATAGGAATCCTCAAAGACTACCTATTAATGGAAATTTCTATATTCATTGATAGAGTATCTGTGATGACAAAATTCCAGACCCTTCTAACAAAAGTGATCTAGTGAAGGCTTCTACCTAAAGCAGAGTAATCCTCTCTTTATCATCTCTGACAGCTGGTTATGAAACTTCTCCATGAATACACTTAGTACTGCCAAGCTCACTATCTTGCAAGGCAAAGCATTTTATTTCTGGATAGTTCTTATTGTTAAAGAAATTTCTTGTTTATTGTGAGATACAATATGCTTTCCTGTACCTTTTTGTTAGTTCTGGTCCCTAGTATTAAATATAATACCCCCTCTTCTGTAGGAAAGCCATTCAGATCTCTAAAGAAAATTGTTGTGGTCCCTTGAAGTCTTTTCCATATCAGACTTAGCAGGTTCTTTTCAAGGTCCATAGAGATCTTACAGGTCTAGCCAGTGCCTAAAACAAGAAACTCCTTTACAGCATTCCAGCTCAGAGTTCATTCAAACTTCCAAGAACGAGGGACCACTACCTTATAAGACATATAACTTGCATCCACTGTTCCTAGTCCTATGCTTAGAACTCAAACACAAACAAATTACAGTTCCTCTTTTATTTGCCACCCTTTTGAATACTTTAAGACTGCTACAGCTTCTTCTTCAAGTTTCAATCCCCCGTATCCTTCAACCAGTCTTCTTATGGCAAAGTTAAAAGACTCTATCTTATCATTGAATGTACGTGTAAATGTCCTTAAAATTGATGCCAATAACTCAGCACACAACTCTGCCAGAGGCCTGGTGAGGACAGAAGCCTTTCTTCTGGTGGTGATACTTCGGGTAATGCACCCTCATCATATTAGCTTTTTTTGGCTGTCTAATTATACCTTTGAGTCACATTGAACTTGCAATCCACTAACAGGGCTTTTGGACATGCACCTTTGTTCTGCATCCTCTATTTGTGATCAAATTTCATTTAATTAAATTCAACCTATTTTTTCCAGCCTGTCAGGATCTTTTGGGATACAAGTGCTACTGTAATCTAATATATTGACTATCAAAAAATAGCAGGAAAATTGCTTCATTTTTTCATTCATAAAAATGTTGAACAGAATTGGGACAATGACAGCCCAGTGGCACTCCCTCACAGACCTCCCTCCAGATTGACATGTATTGCCACTCTGGTTGTTCATCCAGTTTCATATTCTCCTAATTGTATTATCATTGAACCCATCTCATTATCTTATCTACAAGGATATCACTAGAGAATTAGTTACATGCCTTACTGACATCCAAGTGTAGTGCATGTAACAGCATTCCCTTTATCAGCAAGTTGAGTTGCCCTATCAAAATAGGAAATGAGGTTAATCTGACATAATTTGTTTTTAATGAACCCATTATAACTCATAATGGTTATTATGCCCCTTTATAAATTTTCACTAGCAATTTCTTTAATGATAGTTTCCAGAATTAATATCAATTATATAAGTACTACTTTAATAGCAGTTCACATCCAAAAAGATAGGTGGGGAGAGTTGGGGGAGGAAGGAAAGGGGGCAAGGTAGGGGGGGAGAGAGAGAGAAACAGACAGACAGACAGTCACTGTGCTTCAGGTGCTCTGCTAAATACTGAGATAACAAATGCAGGCAGAAATAAAGTACCCTGAAGGAGTTTACACTCAAACATGGGAGCATAATACATAAAAAGGAAGTTGGAAAGGGGGAGGGGACAAGTGCTGGCTCAAATTGGGAGAGTCAAGAAAGGAGCCTGGATGGCCTGAGAAACTCCTGAAGTGTAGGTGTGGCAGAAGCTTATTACTTGAAGGAAGAATCTTAGAGACAAAAGTGAGAAGATTGTTGGTATGGAGGTGGAATATCTGAAACTTTAGGGACTGAGACAGAAAAAAAAAGATACAGGTATTTGTTTCCTTACTTGCCTATGACTCACTAGTTCCCAAAGTCACATGTGAATTTAACTAGATGTGCCAAAACATTTTAAATGTTGCATTACAGCAGATAAAGGAAAATTTGTAAATAATTGCTTGATGTATTTGTAACCTCAAGGCATACCAGACTTTGAAATTATAAAGAGCTCAACGAAAACAGTTGCTCTCAGTAAAGAGAAATCTCACAGGCATATATCTACTATCTCATCCAATTCAAATATTCAGCACATTATAATTCCTCACAGCAAAGAATGCTGTGCCATGAGCACAAAAACAAAAAATGAAGCAAAGCAAACTTGAGAACCTCTGCTATGGACTAATATTTGCCCATCCCAAATCTCAAAGCACATCTTCCTTTCTCGTCAGTATTTGTGGGTTCACCAATAGTTGTTAACAACCACTTTTATATACTTTTATACACATTCTCCCATCGCTATCCTGGCTGCTTTTCCAGGAAAACTTCCAGGTTCATGAGTGCTCTTCTTATGAAGACATGATTACTAAAGTTGTGCACATTACTACAGATAGTGTGATTAGTCTAAATTGTGGCAGATATTTCCATTCATTGGAATTCTATGTTATTGGAATATTTTCACTTTATTACCTGAACTTGAATTTACTAAAATATGTTTTTTTCATCATGAACTGCCATTAAAGTAGTGCTTTTAGCATACTTGCTCCTTTAAATATAAATGCAGGGCATTATGTCCACCCCTGTTGAATATTTTCTTTTGTTCTGCTCAATACTTTATCCCAAACTGTTGAAATCTTTTAAAATCTTGACTTGGTTATTACAGAATAGATTTGCTGTATCTCTCAGCTTTAGGTTATCTCTGCAAATTTGTATTTTATGACTTTGAGAAATTGATATTTTTTTAAAAAAAAGTTTAGACAGTACAAAACTAAGATAAAATTCCAAAGAATACCACCAGAGGTTTTTGTCAAAGATGATATTAATTAATTAATCAATAAATATTATTTGCATGAAGTTGTACAGTTACATATGAAGCAACTCAATTGTACTGTAGTCCACCTGACAATTTCTATCTTGTATGTAAGAATACTGTAGAGATATGGAAATTTGTTTAGCTTGATTATATACATGTTTGTAAAAAGCAGTTTTTGCTTTCCTTTTCTTTTTTTCCTCAATGAAGAGGAGGTAGTGGAAAATAGAAAAAGTAAATTTCCATTGCTTGACAAATTAAAATTTAATTTTAAAAATTCATATGGGAAGCTTTGTCAGATGGCTTTCAGGAGTCAAAATACATTGTTTGTGCCCTGCCTTTGAGTTTGGCAATCATATTTTAAAAAAAAATTAGATTAGTTTGTCAGACAGGTAGGTGGTAGCCATCTGGGGCTGGAGTCAGGAAAACTTCTCTTTATGATTTCAAATCTGGCCTCACTTACTAGTTGAGTCACCCTGGGTGAGTCACTTAATCCAGTTTGCCTCAGTTTCCTCATCTTTAAAGTGCGCTGGAGAAGGAAATGGCAAACCATTCTGGTATTTTCGCCAAGAAAGCACCAAATGTGGTTACGAAAAATCAGACACAACTGAAAAAAGACTGAACAGTTTACTTTGTCATGATTAAGTAGTTAACTTCTAGTGAACACTTTATCTTTGTAGTGATCTTGAATCATCTGTTTAAAACTCTCATTTAGAATTTTGTTAAAGATCAAATCAGTCATTTCAGGATCTATCATTTTCAAAATTAGGATATTTACCTATTATAAGTCCTTTGGAATATCTCCCATATCTATGATGTTTCAAAGATTTTGCATTCCACACCAGCAAATTCTTTTGTTACCTTTAGATATGATTAATAGTTAGAGGTTCTTATCTACCATATATTTCTGTTCCCTCTTAACTATATTTATTTGACTGGTTCCATTTTCAAGGTCATTCTCCTTGATATAGAAGATGGAGTTGAATAGCTCTGCTTTCTCTTTGTCATCCTTGATGAATTTTTTTAATTGTAAATAGTTTTAGCTGTTTGGCCAGATAGTGCAAAAATAGAATGAATTAAATTATCCTTGTGATTGTGTGTGTATGCATGTAAAATATATTATATATATATATGCATATGCGGATATATATATAAACACACACATATTATTGTTCAGTCATTTCAGTCATGTCTTACTCTTCATGACCTCCTTTGATGTTTTCTTGGCAAAGACACTGGAGTAGTTTGCCATTTCCTTCTCTAGCTCACTTTACAGGCAAGGAAAGTGAGGCAAACTGTGTTAAGTGACTTGTCCAGGGTTATACAGCTAGTAAGTGTCTGAGATTCGAGCTCATAAAGATGACTCTTCCTGAGTCCTGACCTGGCACTCTATCCACTTTGCTTCCTGTATACCAGGAAGCCATAGGTTATAAAAAAGTTTTTCTGCCTCCTATGAACTCCTAATTATGGACTCCTTGCAAGTGATGTCCAACTGCCTTTCTGAGACTAGATTTTACTTCTGAGAGGTTGTGTTTTCCAGGAAGCATTACAGCTCTTCACCTGTTCCTACCATCTGCCATGTATGAACAACTAATGGGTGATTCTAAGTCACTTGTAATACATAAAGGGATTTAAAATTTTTTTTTCAAAGATGGCAACTCTTTCTCTGATCTGAATAATTGAACAAGTTTAGGGGCCTATTTTTTTAAAGGAGACCAAAGCAATTTTTTAAATAGGGTGCCTTGCTTGGTTATGCCATTTTATTTATACAGAGAAAATTACAGAAATGCTTCTATCTGTTCATTCTTTGCCTTTGTAATGCCAGTGTGATACCCATAGCAGCCACTATGGATCTGCATGTGCATTTCCAGGGTAGATTCAAAAAATATAAATAACTCTCTTTCTCAAAGATGAAACCAAGACATTTATTCAGATACCAGAAAGCCAGTTTCACTATGGTAACAATGAATTTGTACACATTACCAATACAGGGAGCACTGCCATCCCTTAGCCTTCCCTCCCTTAGACCTCCCAACAAACAAGCTCCCTTAGGTAAAATTCTTCCCTCCCTCACACTAGCTGTTCTGCCTACTGCCTCTCTCTCTCTCTTAGCTCCACCTCATTCACTTTTCGTGCTGTACCCTTCCTGCTCCACTCATTCAGCAAGTTCCTCCCACCATGGGCTCCATGTAACTCAAGCTGTGGGCTGAGCTAGAGCTCAAAGCAGGTTACATGGGGTCTATTAAGAGGCAGGGAAGATCTTCAAATTCCCTTAACATTATAGCCTTCAGAAACCTGAGACATCAAGAAAGGAACATAATCAGAAGTCCAAAGTTCTGATCAATGGGCCAGGGGCCTCCAAGATTGTTAAAAAAATATTAAAATTTAATGTTAAAAAGAAATATTAAATATTAACAAATATTATTAATAAATATTAATATAAATATTAAGTAATAATATTAAAAATAAATAAATAACTAATGATAGCCTGCCAAAAATATATTCAGAAATAACTGAGCATGGCTGAGTAGCTTGTATTTTGAAAATGAGTTTCTAGCTTCTTTCAAAGAATTTTCATATAGACCCCATGTAGATGTGTATGTATATGTATATGTGTGTGCACACATATATATGTATGTATGTATGTGTATATGTATATAAACACTTTATTTGTATGCTATGTAAGACCAGGGCACTTCAGAAGTATGCATAATCCAAATTGGCTTTTGCACTACCATCTTTAAGCCTACAAAATAGGTAACTGAGTTAATTATCCTTTGGAAGTATGTTATGCGAGTTGTCCAACAGATGGCTTTCTACTCAACTACATGTTCTTGTCAGAATTTCTCTGTTATATTCTTGTGAAAAACTCTCAAAATGTCCTCTCTGACTTCAGCTTTGAAACATTCAGGTTGTGCTGTAGCTACAAACCTTCCCTGGATAATTGCAGTAGCCTCCCAAATGGTTTTACTGCTTCAAGTGACTCCCCATTCCAATCCATTCTCCACACACCATCCAGAAGGTTTTCCCATGTCTTTCCCCCAGTTGGCTCATTATTGATTCTACCATAAAATATATATGCCTCTGACTTTTAAAGCTTTTAGCCACCTGGCCTCAACCTATTTTTCCAATATTATGATACGTTAGTCCTCTTCCTGCATTCTGTGGTACAGTCAAACTGGTGTTTCTTCTGTTATTTATACATCTCTTCATCTTCTATCTCCACCTATGCCTTTGCATTGGCCATCCTACATGGCCAGAATGTAGGTTCCTTCACTACCTTGTATCTGTTATTTGTTTTTGGGCATTTATGTACTTAATTTGAATATATTACTTAATATGCTATATTTTATATACTTTAAAAACATATTTATATAGTTATATATGTACATCTTGTCTCTGCAATTAAATATCATCTCCTTAAGAACTTATTTCATATTTTGGTTTTTATATCCCTGAAACCAATCACATAGTAGGTACTTACTAAATGTTTGGTTTTTTGTGGGGCTTTTTCTTTTTGCTTAATTTATTGATTCAATTGAAAGGAAAAAGATTAAGGCTCATAGGAAGATTCATTCAGTTTCAACTATCCCCCCAACATTTCTTCCCATTTGCCCTCTCATCTTGGGGTGATAAGGAAAGTTCCCAAGCTCCACACACCTACAGATCATAGAAAGTTAATAAAGAGGTATGCAGGGGTATGTCATGAACCAGAGCTTCAGGTCTTAGGCTGTACAAGGGTAAATCCTGCTAAGTACAGAGGGAGAATCAGCCCTTCCTCCACTTCCCCAAGATGGCAGGAATCACAAGCTGCCAGTCTTACCTACTCCAGTCTCATCTCTGCTTTAATACTTGACTCACTCCAATAGTACTGATCTCCACAACTCTAGCCAATTGGTTATAGCAGTAGTGACCACTGTAGCCCAAAACCCTGGTCAGGTCTAGTTTATGGGAGTCCTATTTTGTTAGTCAGATGACAGTATCAACTCACCCCTTGTGCCTACATGGTATATGGTAGGTCTAGTTCTTAAGTAAAACAGAAAGAACCAAAGGGAATCACTCTTAGACATCTACATTCATATTTTGTTCCTATCTGTGGATATTTGATCTAGCAGCTGTTGCTAAAAAATCTTTGCCTCATCATTATCAAAGACCCAGATATGAAAGCTACGTCCACCAAAGTCTTTGGGAGTATCAAATTGTTCATATCAAAATCAGATATGGTTTTATCAGTGGAAATGGCATTTTAGAAAGACCCAGTTATCATCTGCCTTGCTGCCCTAGCCTTTGGAGCATGAGACCTTTCCCTCTGACTTGCTCCTGAAACCTTCTCTGTGTCTTGTCATTCCTGCCCCCACCCCATTAAAATGTAAAGTTTTGAGAGTAAAGACCCCCAACACTTAGCAGAGTGGTTCGCATATGATAAGTACGTAGTGATACTTTATCATTTACTCATTCATTCATCCAACCTATCACACTAATTCTTGCTCATTACAAGCATGAAATCTCTAGTTTTCTGGTGAATTCCTATGGAATCAGGATGCCATCTCTTAATCATTATCATCCAGGACCTAGAGGTAAATAATAATTCAAAAGATCCTTTGAGTAAAGATAATAAGATTAATTAAAATACTCTGTCAAAAATTTGAACATTTTCTTTAACAGTTATTGAGAATTCCTGGTTTTGGAGCTTCCTTCAGCAAGTAGACAAATTCTGTGGCATTGCATGAGATACAAAAAAAATTAGGTGTACCACTGCCTGGCAGATGTAATATTTATCTTTGTAGTTAGAAAGTTTGGGTGCAGAACCCACCTGACACTTGTAACCTGCTGCTACTTCTCTCCTCAGGATTTTGGGTTACCCCTGAGGACTTGGGGGCCTAGGGGAGAGAATTCTTTAGTATCATAATTCACAGCCTCTTATTACTGCATTTCCACCAGTGCTTTTAAGTTGAGATCAATTGATATCTAAAACCTAATTAGCTTTTACTATTTAATTACTTAATACTTAATTAGCTTTTAGAAATAAGTGTTAAATATACTGATATAGTAAAAACAGTTTGTACAAATATCTTACTTCAAACTGAAAGGACCTTCTCCCATAAGTATAGAGAGAGGCCGGGAGAAAGTGGGCTCAAATCTAGAAAGCTCCTATCACTCACATATTCTTATTGGTAGAACTTTTCTCCTCTTCATGGAGGTGCTCAGAAATTTCCTCAGATAGTATATTCTGCTTAGCACTTTGTAGAATCCAAAAGCTTCCTTGACTTAGGCTAATTTGTTTTCAGTTCCCAGTGCAGATCCAGATCTGACCACTGCTATTACAGGCATTCTTCTAGGATGACTATGAGGAGTCCAAAGTGTCCCAACCTTTTGAAACTCGCAAGGTCAACCTCGTCTCAGTGTAAGGGAGGAGACAGAGATTCTTCTTTACTTGTTCCTGCCACTCCAAGCACTTTCTTCTAATGGGCTTACTTGGAATTGGTCTCTTTTCTATGCTAGCCTTCCATTCTAATAGTGGGTCTCAACTGACTTGCTACTTTATGCAAACTTCAAAAGGTATAATAGAGTCTCTTTGGCAGTCCAGAAACACTTCACTTGTCCTTTTTGTGGATGTCAGCAGCTGGAGGAAGCACCCTACTCCTTTCCAGTTTGATTAACTAGTTGTTTCCACTTAGTTCATACCTCTGTGTTCATTTGGAGTGGGATAGGTGCTCACCCTCACCCTTTCTTCACCCCCTACTTTAATATTTGCTGTTCTGTTCAGGGTAGATTCATACCCTTACATATATTTTCCTCACAGTTTCTTCATTCTAGGGCTATAGGCAGCCAAAAAGGCTCCATATAGAACTTTAGAAAAACTGTGCCTGTGTCCCAAAGGATATCAAAAACCTGACTCAAATATTTTAGGTTTTTCCTGTCAAAGTCTAATTGGATTTCCTCACATATAAAAAATCCAGTGACCATTTGCGTAACCATATGGGAAACTAGCTTATGTAGAAAAACGAGCAAGAATAAATGACTCTGTCTCCTAATAATACCTTTTAAAGAACATGAAGATATGCATAAATTAGAGTTGTTTGTACTTAATTATCTTCACAAGGCAGGAGGATCCTATTCCAAGACATATATTTACAATAAGAGTTATGATTGGTATAAGGTAGATGGAACTTAGCTGTAAGGTGCCCATGTGGAGGTGGGGACATATACTCCCAGTCACCTCTCTCGTAGTGCCATATCTTGAGGTCCCTCCCTGGCCCATGCTACCTACACTGCAGCTATCACTGACCATCATGCCCTGCATCTACTTGTCATCCTGCCCTTCTCCGAGTGTGGCTTGCCTCACTAATGAGTACAGGGTATGAGCTAGACCTCTCCTCTTCTTCATATTGCATCTTTCATCAGACTTCTCAGAACATCTACAATCCCCCTCCACCTTCAGATTGTAAGTAGTGTCACCACCAGGGCCTCTCCCTCACCAATTTTTTTCCCTCTCCCAACAAAAATAAAACAAATCAAAAATTATCTTTTCAGTTATAGTTGTGCTTATGTCTGCCGACCTCCTGGGAAGAGGTAGAATCAAATAAAATTACCGAGTCCTAAAGAGTTTTGTGCTCTTTGGAAGTAAGGCACTGTATGATCACAGTGATAGTTTTCATTTTGCTGTTTCTAGCCGTACTTTTATAGCCTCGTGAGTGGATTTGGATATCATTGTCTATCAAATACCAATGTAATGGTGTTGTGCGGTTGATTTCTTTTTCAGTATCCAAGGCAAGGCCAGGTAATGCAAATCAGCGTCTCAAACCAGTGTCACTGGGTTGATTGCTTTTGTCACAACTCTCATGGTTTTTACTGTCCTATTTGGGCAAATGCATTGAAGCCATGACCTTGTTGTGTTAACAGCCCAGGGTTTTGATGAGCCATCTAGTAACAATATGCTATTAGAAGAGATAAAAGACTTGGGTAAGAGAGAGTGTGTGTATCTGTTCTAGTCACTGAGTATTAGATCCTCAGGATTTTAGATTTAATAAATTCACTCGCTTCAGAAGCATTTCTGAGGTTCTGTGTATTCATTTCTGTGTGCTCCCAGTATATAGTAAGAAGTGGGGTGCCATGATATGACATGAGACTTTTGTAGAGCAGGGAGAAAGCTGGAGAAAGTAACTATAGTTACCCCTTCTACATCGCAACTTTCCCCATTACAGTTTCAATATATCATAAAAAATTAAATGTGAATTTGGGGAAAGTTTTACAGAAGCTGCAGATGGCCAGTAGATGATATAGGGCCTATGACCAAATACTTAACCCAAATTTTGCAATAAGGTACTGTAAACACCCCATAAATGAAAAAGAAAAAAGTCAGACTTCTTCTCTGGTACAAAGGGAGGGCCAAATATTTTTATGCAAATTTTCCAGATCACAGCGGAGTACTGACCCCTAAGCCCTGTAATGTGCAAAGGTAGCTGCAATTGTCCCCCTCTCCAAAGACAGGTCCTTCCCAAAGTTGATCACTGTTTACCTGTTTTATAAAAGTCACCTAAAAGGAGACTTCAGGCTATGCCTTGATATTCTAATTCAACATTCACTGAGGGAATACTTTTGTGTAAAATAACTGTTGTAGCTACTGAAGGGCAGGAGAAAAAGTTGAACAAGTTAAACAAGAAATGATGTCAGTCTTCTGGGAGTTTACAATTTATTTAAATGGTGGTGATTGTTGTCCTTGATGCTGGAAGAAAACCAAAATGACATCACTATGTCAGGTACAGTGTGTCCAACTGGGAATGATCAGACCAGTACAAGCTTGGAAGATTCTACCACAGGTCAAGTACAAATAAGATCAACACACAAATAAGTAAGTTATAGAGAAAAGTACATGAATGCATAAGAAAGACACCTAGAGAATTTAAAGGGGAGGCAAACAGTAGCTGAGGAAAGATCACATGAGATTGTGTCCTAGTACTCCATTACTCTGAGAAGGAAAATCAGGGCCCCAGGGGTCTGGCGCTAGCTCTCCCTTTGAAATAGGGTGTGAATATATTCTTTCCAAGGGAGTCTACAGAATCTCCTTCTTTGAAAATATTTGAAATGAACTGTGACCTGTAAGAAAGATTTCTTTATTCATCAAGGGAAAGTAGTTACAAAAGATAAGGTGGATAGTTTTAATTATACAAAACTGAAAATCTACTGTACAAACAAATTATACCATCAAGGATAAGAAAAGAAGCTGTTCAATGGATGGGAAATCTTTGTATTAATATCAGATAAGGTTTGGTTTACAACTCAGTTATAAAACTAAAAGCCATTCCCCAATATATAAGGGGTTGAAGGATAAACAAATAATTCTCAAAAGAAAGAATTGTAAATGTCTGGCAGTCATATGCAAAAAGTATTCCAAATCAATAATATGAGAAATTCATATAAAAACAACTCATATCCAGCACATTAGGAAGGTTGACAAAAGAAAGTCAGAGTTGATGTTGAAAGGTTGGAGAAAGATAGGTACATTAATACATTATTGATAGAGCTGTGAATCCATACAACTGTTTTGGACAACAATTTGGAATTATTCAAATGAAGTGACTCAAATTTCCATAATCCTTTATCCTCGAGATACTCCTATTAGGAATATACTTCAGAATGGTCATTGATAAAAAGAAAGATCCTAGATGCACCAAAATATTCAAAGTAGCACTTTTTGTAGTAGCAATTTAAAAATACTGGAAAAATATAAATGCCCATCAGTCGGAAAATAATTGAACAAATTATAGTTCCTGAATATAATGGAATATTACGATCAAATGATGAATATTGAAGCCCTTGAACTTAGATTAACTGATAAAAATTGAAGTAAACAGAATCAAAAAAACAAACAATATACGCAGTGACTACAACAGAATCAACTGAAAAGTATTAAATAAATTGTTGTTGAATGGAAGTTGTAAAAAAATTGTCTCTTTCTCAGAGAACTTGAGTTCAAACTTGCTAGCTATATTATCTCAATTGGACAAGTGACTTAAACTGATTTTCCTATCTATAAAAATGAGAGACTGGACTAGATAATTTTACAATACTTTGTTTTTTAATTTTGCTGTTCTGAAATTCATGAACTTCCTAACTTCTCTGTGCCTCAATTTCCTCATCTCTGCCTTCTTTAAATTGTTATGAGGATCAAATTAGATTTATGGAAAGGACTTAGAAAAGATAAATAAAAGGTACTAGAAGAGATTACAGAGCTTTCAAAGGTTTCGAAACACTGAGACAAAACACTTAAAAGAAGTGAGCGTTGTTATGATTGAATGTTTACTTATTCTCTTTCTCTCCTTCCCTCTTTTCTCTTCTCTCTCTCCTCTCTCTCCTTCTCTCCTTTACTTCTCTGATTCTCCTTTTACCCCACCTCCTCTTTCCCCTTCTCTTCTCCCTTCACTCCTCATCCACTCTTCCTCTCTCCTTTCCCTTTCTTCTCCTTCCCTTTCCCCTCTATCCTTCTTCATCTTTCCCACCTCTTCTCTCTCCTTCTTCCTATCTCCCTTTATCCTTTTTCCCCTCTACCTTATTTCCTATTAACTCTCCCTCCACCTTCTGTCTCTCCTTCTCTCTATTCCCTTCCCTCTTCCCTCCTCTACCTTTACGCCTCTTTCCTCTTCTCCCTTTCACTTTCTCTCTCTTTCTCATCTCCTTATCTCTCCCTTCTCCTTTTTCCCTTCTCCTTTATGTTTCTTCCTCTCTCCTTTGTTCCCCTTCTCTTTCCCTCTCCCCTCTACATCTCTCTTCCTTTCCTTCTACTTCTTCTTCCCTCTCCCCTCTATACTTTTCCATTTCTCTCCTTCTCTCTTCTTCCTCACTCCCTGTCTCTGTTCTCCCCTTTTTCTCTGTCTTTCCTCTCTTTCTCCCTGACAAGGGATTATCTAGCCTATCCTTGAAGATGTATAGTGAGATAAAACTTAACACCTACCAAGATAGCTATTCCACTTGAAGACAGCTCTGATTATTAGATATGTCCCTTTGTCTACTCCCCATAACCTCAGCTGGGGTTCAGTATAACCATGAAATTATTAGGGACGATATTTAATTGTCCTGGTCAGTTTTCCTTGGCCTTTCATTACACACGTCTTGCTTTTAAGCTCCTCATGCAATGAGGCTTCTTCAGTTCTGGCTTCTTACAACATTGACTGTCAAAATGCATTATTTATATGCGTTCATATTTCAGTATTGTTGATTCATGATTCTTCTGTGTTATCGCTCCTAATATACTCTAGGCTTTAAAAGTGTATTCATAAGAAAAATAATGATTGAGTGGCTGAATTTGGAAGTCATCATCATCTCTAAGTCTGTAAACTATTACTGAAGAATGATCTGTAATCATAGGATCATAGTTTTCGAAATAAAAGAGGCATATGAAGTCATTGACTCCAACCCTCTCATTTTACAGATTAGTAAACTGAGGCCCAGCAAGCTTAAATGATTTGTCCAAGATGACATAATTAGGGGACCAATTGGAACTTGAAGGGTCCTCTGACTCCCAGTGCATTGTTATTTCCACTATACTTGTCTAATTCAATTATTTTACAAGTGAGAGAACTGAGGCTCAAAGGGAAATGATTTTCTGAAGGTCACACAGATAGTAAACTACAGAGTTAAGGGCCAGGTCATAGAATTGAATTCTTTTCTTACTGTCTCAAATACAATTCTTTCCAGATCACCTCAAAAGCAAAAGACATGAGTGCTGGACTAATTTATAGCTAGACCATGATTATTGAATAGTCCAGTTATTACATTTCCCCTCAGTTCTGCCATCCCATCCACATTAACACTGATATCCTCCACAATTCTGTCCCCAACTCCTCCTATATTCTTTAAGAGAATCTTTAAGAGCTCTCACAGTGTTTACTCCACTAACAATTGAATTTTAATTTTTTTAATACCAATATCCTACCAGTTTTATTGTATGGATGCTAGGCATAGGATATGATAGTCTAAAAAAAAATTCAAAAAATTAGGACATCTAAGTGGCACAGTGGATAGAATGCTGGGTCTCACCTTCCTGAGTTCAAATCTGGTCTCAGACACTTCCCAGCTACGTGAACTTTGATTGTAAATTAACAGCTTCATGCCAAAGCTCCAGTAAAACAGAATATAAAACAGCAGCCTTGTGAGGTAAGTAGTATAAATATCGTTAGTACTATGTTAGAAATGGAGAAATTGGAACCTACCTTGTTGATTCCCTTTGTCCATAGTGTTTCCTAATTATATGATCTTTTTTGTCTATAAAAAAGGTTAGTAACACTTTACTACCCACCCTCTAGGGTACATTTGTGAGGATTTGTGAGGAAAGTGGTTTGTAAACTTAAATATGCTATATAAATGTTATACTTTTAAGCACACACACACACATGTTTCTTTTAAGTTTAGTCTGCATTAACATTTTCTCCATCACTTTCTGAAGTCCAGACAATCACCAAGACAGTAAATCAAGCCCTGAGCTCTAGCATATGCCCATTTCCAAGGTATAAATGCTCACAATGAAAATTTAATAATCAAGCAGGTCCAAAATGACTCTGGCACACCTCCTGCCTGTGAATTCAGAATAAGCAATAACTCACATTTATGCAATATTTCAAGCCTCAGAAGGTGCTTTCATGATAATAACTCCATGGGATAAGTGCTGCAAATGTTATTGTCCCATTTTACAAATGATGACATTTGGCTCAGAGAGAGGTAAGGGACTTGATTCTGACCTCATTGGTGGTGTATGAAGCAGGATTCAACCAGATATCTCTTTCTGTGCTCTATCAGTTAAACAGGGCTGCTATCAAAATCAGGTTCTTTATTTATTTTTTGGTTTCTTTATCTTTTTTAAAAATTATTTATTTGTAGTTTTCAACATTCACTTGCACAAGATTTTGAGTTCCAAATTTTCTCTCCATCTCTCGCCTTTGCCCACCCCAAGACATTCTAATTACCCCTTCCCCCAATTGCCCTTCCTTCTATCACACCCCTCCCTTCTCTTATCCCAATTCCCTCTATTTTCTTGTAGGACAAGACAGATTTCTATGCAACTTTGCCAGTATATCTTATTTCCCAGTTGCATGTAAGAACAATTTTTAACATTGTTTTTAAACTTTGAGTTCCAACTCCTCTCCCTTCCTTGCTCCCTACCTATCCCCACTGAGAAGGCAAGCAATTCAATATAGGTTATACATGTGTAGTTATGCAAAACACTTATTTTAACAGTCATATTGTGAGAGACTACCTATATTTCCTTCGATTCTATTCCGCCCCCATTTATTGTATTCTCTCTTTTGACCCTTTTCTTCCTCAAAAGTGTTTACTTTTAATTACTCCATCCTATTTGCCTTCCCTTTTATCATCCCCCCACCCCTCATTTATTTCCTTCCCCCATACTTTCCTGTAGTGTAAGATAAATTTATATACCAAATTGAGTATGCATGTTATTCCCTCCTTAAGCCAAATGCAATTGTTATTCCCTTCTTAAGCCAAATGAGATGAGAGTAAGGATCATGCTTTCCCTCTCACCTCCCCCCTCTTCCCCTACATTGAAAAAACTTTTTCTTACCTCATTTTTGTGAGACAATTTGCCCCATTCTATTCCTTCCTTTCTTCTCCCAATATATTCCTCCCTCATCCCTTAATTTTATTTTTTTAGGTACCATCCCTACCTATTCAACTCACCTTGTGCCCTCTGTCTATATGTATATAATCCCTCCCACTACCCTACTACTGAGAAGATCTTTCCATATAGGAATGTAAACAGATCAACTTTAGTAAGTCCCTTATGATTTCTCTTTCCTGTTTACCTTTTCCTGTTTCTTTTGATTCTTGTGTTTGAAAATCAAGTTTTCTATTCAGTTCTGGTCATTTCAACAAGAATACTTGAAAGTCCTCTATTTCATTAAATGATCATTTTTTCCCCTGAAGTATTATACTCTGTTTTGCTGGATAGGTGATTCTTGGTTTTAATACTAGCTCCTTTGACCTCTGGAATATCATATTCCAAACCCTGTGATCCCTTAATATAGAAGCTGCTAGATCTTGTGTTATCCTAATTGTATTTCAATACAGTACTCAAATTGTTTCTTTCTGGCTGCTTGCAATATTTTCTCCTTGACCTAGGAACTCTGGAATTTGGCTAAAATATTTCTAGGAGTTTTCCTTTTGGGATCTTTTTCAGGAAGCAATCAGTGGATTCTTTCAATATCTATTTTGCCCTCTGGTTCTACAATATCAGGCCAGTTTTCCTTGATCATTTCTTGAAAAATGATGTTTAGGCTCTTTTTTTGATCATGACTTTCAGATTGTCCAATAATTTTTAAATTGTCTCTCCTGGATCGGTTCCTGGTCAGTTGTTTTTCCAATGAGATATTTCACATTGTCTGCTATTTTTTCATTCCTTTGGTTTTGTTTTATAATTTCTTGATTTTTTATGAAGTCATTAGCTTCTATTCACTTCATTCTAATCTTTAAAGAATTGTTTTCTTCATTGAGATTTTGGATCTCCTTTTCCATCTGGCCAATTCTGCTTTTTAGGGCATTCATCTCCTCATTGACTTTTTGGATCTCTTTTGCCATTTGGGTTAGTCTATTTTTTTAAAGTGTTATTTTCTTCAGCATTTTTGGTAGCAAGCTGTTGAATCATTTTTCATGATTTTCTTGCATCACTCTCATTTCTCTTCCCAATTTTTGCTCTACTTCTCTTACTTGATTTTCAAAATCCTTTGGAGCTCTTCCATGGCCTGAGACAAATTCATATTTTTCTTGGGGTCTTTGGATGTAGGAGCTTTGACTTTGTTGTCTTCTGTTTGTATACTTTGGTCTTCCTTGTCTCCAAAGTAAAATTCTATAGTTTTATTCTTTTTCCAGTTTTTGCTCATTTTCTCAACTATTTGACTTTTGAGCTCTTTGTCAAGGTAGTTCTCTGTTTCCAGTGGGGGTGGGAGGTATACTATCAGTCACTCTATTCTCCCACAATCTATGGACCTAGCACTCCAAAAATAGTCACTGCCACTGCCACTGTTCCTGCCCCTGCTCCTGCTGCTGCTGCCATGGGGTCCTCCTCCATGGGCTCCTCCACCACCTCTGCCACCCTGGAACTGGGGCCTGACCACTCTACTCTCTCATACAGGTCCCACTGTCTTTTTTCCACTGATCTTTCAATTTGTCTTTGGCGTTTTGGGTTTGTGAAGTCTGGAAACTACCACAGGTGTCTAAGATTCAGTCTCCCCAAACCCCACTGTACTGCGTTCGACTCCCAGGATGGTGCAATGGACACTTGCCGGTGACCTTCTGGGCTGTCTTGGGTTGGAGATTTGCTTCACTTTGTCATTCTGCAGATTCTGCAGCTCCAGCATTTGTTTAGAGCAATTTTTTATAAGTATTTGGTTGGGTTTGAGGGAGAACACTAGCCAGTCTACACTGTTACTCTGTCATCTTGACTCTACCCCCTCAAAATCAGGTTCTAAAGATGATTACAGAAACCATCATCAGAAAAGGTTAGGAGACTGTCCTGTATTACCTAAAATTGTTTTAGGTCTTTATATTAATTCCTTATACTCTGCCACACTGACTATTTTCTTCTTTCTCACTTCCTTTTCTCTTTTTCCTTTCCCCTCCTCACCTTTCACCTCTTTCCTTCTTCATTTCTCTCATCTTTTCCCTCTCCCTTTTCCTGTCTTCCTTACACCTTTATGCATGCAATATATCCATAAGGCCCACCAAGCACTATTGTTTCCTCTTCTTTTTTAAAATATCTCTTGTCTGTTCCTCCTTGTTCATCATGAGTTCAATTCAGCAAGCATTTATGAAGTGGCTGCTGTTTACCAGACCCTGAGCTAGGCTGGGGAATGCAAAGACTAAAGCAAAACAGTCCTCTGGCCCTCAAGGAGTTTATTTTCTACTCGGAGAAAGTAACATGTAGGCAAGTGAGCAAACATGAATCTGTACAAAGCTGTCTTGGTAGGAAAGCACTGGCAGCTGGGGTGCAGGTGAAAACCAGGGATGGGGAAAGGGCTCATCTAACAGGTTGGTCATGATCTGAACCTTGAGAAGGAAATGAAATATTGTAAAAGGGGGAACATCCAGCAGGATAGTTTGGCTGAAAGGAATGAAGGGGAGTCATGTTAAAATCAGTCCAGAAATAATGGAGTGGGCCTAGATCATAAAGGGCTTTAAATGCCAAACAGAGGGATGAGTATTTTATAGCATAGGCAATGTTGAGCCACTGAAGCTTCCTGAACAAAGGAGTAGCATGGTCAAATCTTTGTTTTAGAATTATCAACCATAGCTAAGCAGCTAGCTTATATTTATATAGCATGTTAAGGTATACAAAGAGCTTTGCAAATATTATATCATTTTATACTCACAATAAGTTTGGGATGTAGGTGCTACTATTATCCCCATTTTGCAGTTGAGAAAACTGAGGCAAACAGTGGTTAGATATTTTCCCCAGGTTCACATAGCTAGTAAGTATCTAAGACTGGATTTGAACTTAGGTCTTCCTGATTCCAGGCTCTATCCTCTGAGCCACTTGGCTCCCTCTAGGTAAAAACCTTTCAATTCTATAGATAATGGACCAGAGAAACCAAAGTCAGGGAGGCCAATTAGTGTAATCAAGGACTGAACAAGAGTGAGGGCCATAAAACCATTTTTCTCCAATAATCCTGAGAAGTCTTCTTTATTTGTATATGGTGGCGAGTGACAGCAAAAGATCCACAAAAAGTTCTGTTGTCTTATAGAAATGGACCATAGGATGAAGAAATTTTAAATCTCTTTTGTAGATAAGACTCTCTCTATGAGAATGAAGGTTAATATTGGGAGGACACAGTGTATAGTTTTAATTAGAATGAAATAAACGGAGTTTTCTCTTGGGAAGGCACTGTTCCTGTCTCAGGTAACCACTATGCCCATATCTTGCCTCCACCACTAGCATCTCTTTACTCTTCCACCTCTCCCCTTGTAATGTTAATGGAATGGGAAGATAGTTCCTGCCCTTTAATAGGTATATGTGACCTACTTTAAGCTCCAGGCCCAGCTGATTTCTGCGATGGAGCCTGAGTCGCATAGAGCCCTTGGTGGGAAGAGCTTGCCAAATGAGTGAAGTAGGAAGGGTGAAGCAGGAAGTGAGAGTGAGGCAGAGCTGGAAGAGAGGGAGGCAAAGCTGAGGCAGAGCAACTAGTGTTGAGTGAGAGGAAGGAATTTTGCCTAGGGATGCTTGTTTGTGTGGAGGTCTAACAGAGGGAAGGCTTGGGGATGTCTGTGCTCCCTGGATTGGTGATGTGTGTATGAACTTCTTTGTTATCATGGTGGAATTGACTTTCTGGGATCTGAATAAACATCTTGGCTTCATCTTTGAGGAAGAAAGTTTGTTACATTTTGTGATTCAACCCTGGAAATACATCTGCTTATTCATAGCAGCTGCTGTGGGTATCACTCTGGGCATATATTCCTCTAAGAGACCCCTCTCTCTTTCAGATTGCTCTCATCCACTGTTAAAGTATTCTTGGTGCTCTGCATCTCCCTCCACCATGGATGAATCTGACCCAGATGCCAGTATTCTTAATTCCAGTTCTGCCAATATGTCAGTGGAGTTTCTGATATGGCAAATGATTAAGCAAAAAGATTGTTTTTTTTCTTTTCATTCTACTCTTTGAAACTTGCTTCTCAGGGCAAGGAAGTGATAAGGGTGAGAGGGAAAATGGATTAGCCAGATTGCTTCAGTGACTTATGGCTGATGAGACTTAGATTTTAGTAAGTCAAAAGATGCTATTTATGCACCAGCAAATGAATAGAACATTCTACAAGATCAATCACTCTGATGGATAGATTTGGAAACAAAAAACTGATAATCATCCATTTTTCTTCCCCCAATTGCCTTTTCTTTGGCATTCGTTGTTGTGATTTATAATGTTTTCAACTCTGTGCACTTAAATTTCTCTCCTATTTCAGTGTTAGAAATTCTTGTAGGTTTAAAGGAGATTAAGCATGCAGTAGTAAAATTCCAGGAGAACTGTACGAAATGGTTTCTTTTATGATAAAGGTCAATACACGGAACCCAAGTAGAAAGTTTCAGTGGTGAGCATCCATTCATTTTAATTCATCATTCAGTCTAATGGAACATACTACACTTAAAAGAAAACTTATTCTTAGGAAAGTGCTTGACCCAGTATGTATTTTACCAAGAAGGAAGATAAGTTAAATCTGTTCTTGATAGATGAATTGCACAAAGTTTAAAAGATTCCCTAGACAATCAGCTTGAATACTTGTGTTTGTCTTCCTTGATGAGTACCTAAGTTAGGCCAGAAGGAGATCTGGTAATGTGACAAAGACAAAACTTGAAAAGGAGCAACAGAGAGGAAGGTTGTTACTGTTCTCCTTGTCTCTTCCCTTTTATTTCCATTCATTTGCAATCTTCTTCATTTTTACAAACAAATTTGGCAGTTGCTTCTGTCCTCAGTTAGTGACTGGTTATTGTCATCTGACAGCCTTACTCGTTGAGTTGGTTATCTTGTCATTTTTGACTCTGGCCCAGGAAATCTGGGATATGCAGTAAACCCTTCTAGTCACATCCCCAAAATAGAATTTTGGGTTCACCCATTTCTATAGTCTTATCAAGCAGGTGGTAGCCACCTTAGTCTTTACCTACAAGTCCTCATGTCTATTAGACATAGACAAAAGACCTATGTAGGTTTGCAAAAAGGAATGCTAAAATTTCTATAATTTCTTTTTTTATCACACAATGTCTTTTAACTCACCATCATACAGTAGTTGCTGACTAGTTGTTTCAAAACCAGACTGTAAAAAAAAAAACAAACAAAAATCCTGGCAGTGCTACATTAAACTCAGCACTCCCAATCCCCAGGTGAGAAATCTGCCCACAAGGCACAGCATTAAATGCCTAGCTGTGGAATTATGGTTACTCTAATACCTTGTTTGAGATCTGAAAACTCAAATGCGTTTAAAGAGATCTCCTTGACTTAATCCCATTTACTCAAATTGCTGACTAAGGAAGCAGTTTTCAGGCAGTAAGTCAACACTTTTATTAACAAAACAACAATATATAGAGAAGTAAACAGTCCCAAGATGTAATGGGGAATTCACAAGAGGTAGAATCACATAACTTGCAGTTCCAAAGCATCTTCAGGTATTCAAAGCCTGCCAAGCAATTTCCTGGATTTCCTTCAGTTTCATAGAAAGCACAAGGTTTCCATGACACTCTTGAGGAAATAAACCATTTAACATTTTTTCCACAAAGAAAGAGAAAGAGTAGAAACAGGAACAAAAATTTTTATAGTTGTATATTTAATATTGGGAGAAAGCACTGGAGAAATATAAATATTATTTAGGATGTGTTTTGTTTATTTGGGAGGGAAAAAGCATAGGTTACTAATTCAAAAGACACAGATAAGATATTGCGTGTTACTGTTTGTAACTTCTCACCCCTTTCTCTTTTCTTTTTCCCCTTTTAGGTTCTACGCTCCCATTTACCCTCTGCTAGTTTTAATAAGGAAATATAGGACTTTTTCCCATCCATGTCATGTCTTACCTGGAAGACATGTAGCAACTAGAGGAGGAACCATACTGACTAGTTGAACAGTGCAGTAAATGAGACTAGTTTTCCAAAAAAGTTAAATGAAGACTTATTAAAGCAATATAAAGAGCAGCTGAGTATTCTGACTAAGTTTTCTCAGATTGTGGGGGGAGGGAAGGGAGAGGTGATGATATTCCAGACTGCGCAGCTTCTCTCTTGCCAATAATGACAGTTGGAAACAGACTTCTTATAGAAATTCCCTATTTTTCCCTGTATTCATGGACCATTATTTTAGTAATAATGTGTGGAAGGAAGGAAGGAAGGAAATAAGGAAGGAAGGAAAGAAGGAAGGAAGGAAGGAAGGGAGGAAGGAAGGAAGGGAGGAAGCGAGGAAGGGAGGGAAGGAGGGAGGAAGGACAGCATTTCAATTAGAATCTGGTCTGATTGTTGGTTCTTTTTCTCAATTCCATTCTATTTAATTCAATGCCTGACAATGATACTTGTTTTTCTGTTACTCTGTTGTTGAATGAAACTCATTACATATATTGATCCCAGGAGGATTCTTTTAGCAGGTTCATAAAAATACAATATTCTTAATCCCACAGAGTAAAGAGCACCAAGTCACCCTGGACTTAAAGTCATGCCAAAGGAGCACACTGGAACAAAGACTAGTAGTATATCCCATAAATATCCATCAATCAGTCACATTCATTCTGACAGTAGGAAGAAAATGAAATAATCCCACTGCAGCAGGAGCTGAGGAAGGCACTTTACTAAAATCTAGCAAGTCAGTTTAGTCAAAAGACAAATTAACTGAAAAATTTGAGAAAATTATTTTTAAGATAAGCTTTATAAGAATGGATCACCCAGGAGTGATGAAATTTTTAAATATTTCATTAGAGAAAAAGGAGACTTTTAAGCACTTGAATGAGAAACGAATTTCATTTGGTTAGACATGTCATCGTCAGGAAGTGCTGTGGGTATTAACAAAGCTGCCTGTTCCACTCATTCAAGACATTTAGACCCTCTGGTTGTCATCTACAAGTTTGGTTCCATTTTATGTGAAATTGGATAGTGGTGTTAGTTTGGTGGCAGGACAAGGTATCTACCAGGCATATTACTCAGTTTATGCCCCCATATATATTAGTTTCTTCCCTTCACAATTGTCAGTCAAACACCCTTACACTGGTATTATAATCTTAATAAACAGTTTAATTGGAGTAGAAAAAAAGACAAAAGATGGAAAGCATTATTCTCATGTTATATAAACTATATATAGTCCCATTCAGTCACCAAACCTAGCGCCCAACAAATTCACAAACCCATTCTAGTGTAGGGTGAGTTTTTTCTCTCCCCTGGTCTAAGGATGAGAATTAACTTGGAGTTTGTCTTATTTTTTTAAACTTTTTTCCTTATTGAACTAAGTCTTAGATAACACTGTAGCAATGGAATTCTCATAGGTATAGCTACATACAGGATAGCAGGATGCTGACTCTAGAATACTGAGAATGCCACTGCCTAAGAGATGGAACTTGGTTTTGTCCTGGTTTGGCCCTAAAACCTATGACTGAAACTGGGTGCTGGTAAAATGCCCTAAAGGCAAATGTCCATATGGTTCTGTGACTGCCATAAATCCAGTGCTGACAGTGTCAATAGTGCAAGCATGGTCCTTAATGATGTTGTTTACCCAGTGTCCTATTCTTTCCCTTGCATCAACCATAATAGTCCAGTTCACATTTTTTCCTGAGCCCTCTCCCCTCATTAGATTGTAAGCTTCTTGAGGGCAGAGACTTTTTTTAAAATTAATTTATTTGTTTTCAGTTTTCAACAATCACTTTCTTAAGTCTTAGATTTTCTTCCCCTTCCTCCCTGAGACAGCATGCAATCTTATGTGGGTTCTATACATACATTCTTATTAACCACATTTTCACATTAGTCATGCTGCATAGAACAATTAAAATGAATGGGAGAAACCATGAGAAAAAAACAAACCAAAACAAAATATAACACAAGAGAAAATATTCTCCTTCATTCTGTGTTCCAGTTCCATCATTCTTTCTCTGGATAGGCATGGCATTTTGCCTCGAGTACTTTGGGAATGTTTTAGGTCCTTGCATTGGTGTAAAGTGTGAAGTCTACCAGAAATAGTCCTTGTACTCTGTGGTTGATTACTGTCTCTGTGTACAATATTCTCCTGGTTTGGAGAGAGACTTTTTTTGCCTTTCTTTATGTCCCCAGTGCTTAGTACCAGTGCCTGGTACATAATAGGCAAGTAATAAATCCTTTGTGATTTGATTTAACTTGGCTCTTCTTTTTCTTCATACTGTCTGTAAGAAATCTCATCAGTTCACATAGGTGCATGATCTCTATGCAGATGCAGATACATATATATATATATATATATATATATATATATATATATATATATATGTATATATATATATATATATATATATATATATATATACACACATATATATGTAAGCATGTGTATTTATTTGTGTATCCCAGTATTTTCTTTGAGTTTTAGTCCCACATTAGTAATTGCTTATTGGACAAAGGGATATTAATGCCTGTGGTATCTTCTTTATAAGGCTGTTGTAAATCTTAAATGATATAATGTATACAAAGATTCTTGAGAACTCTAAAGTGCTATATAAATATCCTTTACATATTATCCTAAAAATTGTAGGACAAACCAATCATCCCTACTCTATGGTGTCATTTGTTAGGAGGGGAAAAGGGAGCCATGGAAGATTTGGGAAACAAATAACCCTCTTTCTACTCTTTCCTCATTTCTGTTGCCTCCCTTAATGACTACCACCATCCCCATTCTGTGACCTACAAGTTCCAACAGGGAATATTAAAAAAAAAGAAGAGGATGATAAGAAAATATGAATGCATAAATAAAAAGCGAGTTCCCAGTATGTTGTAAGGATATTAAAATTGAATTTTTCTTTCCCAGAAAGTTGAAGGGTGGTCAGATTAAGTCAACAGGTATTTATTAAGTGCCTCCTATGTGCTGAGAAAACGAAGAAAGAGAGATAACAAGAAACATACAAAAATAGTACTTGCTCTCAAAGAACTCTCAATCTAATGGGAGAGACTTGTACAAACATCTGTGTAAGAACAAGAAATATACAGGATAAATTGGAAATAACCACAAAGTAAAGGAAGCAAGGGAAGCTAAGAGGCAAAGGCAAAGAGGAGCTGATATTCTGTGTCTTACCATCTCCCCCAATATGGCACTCTAAATAGCCACAACCTTGAGATGCCAAATGAACCAGATCCCTACCTTTGTTGTTCAGTTATGTCCAACCCTTTGTGACCCTACGAATCATAGCACTCCAGGTCCTCCTATTCTCCACTGCCTCCCAAAGTCTGTCCAAGTTCATGTTTGTTGTTTTTATGACACTTTTCTGCCCCCACCTTTTCCTTTTGCCAATCTTTGCCAACATCAGGCCTACAGCAAGCATATGTTTGGCACCTATGATGAGTCAGAAACTCTGCCAGATTGAAGACAAAATAAAAAATCCCTACATTCCCTTGAATTCCATTCATTTCCTGTAATTCAATTACTGGAGAATTTATATGATCCTGGAGATATACAAAATCATCACAATCAAGTATATCATAAGGTAAATTAAGAAGGAAGTGAGTACTAACAAATGTGTGATAGTTAGAGGCAGTAGTACATAAAATACTTCATCTGGAGTCAGAAAAACCTGAGTTAAAATCCTGCCTCAAACACTTTTTAATTGTGTGACTCTGGGAACATCACTATTTGCCTCAGTTTCTTTAATTGTAAAATGGGGATAATAGCACTTACATTACAAAATCATCGTAATGATCTAATGAGATAATATACGTAAAGCACTTTACAAACCTTAAAGAGCTATCTAAATGCAATTATTATTTATTATCATAATTTTCACTGGAGAAAGCTTCATGGTGAAGACAGAATTTCTGAGAGGCCCAGTCAGTTATTTAATCAGTGAGCAATCATTAATTACCACATAATTATATGACAGGTACTATGCAAAGTTCTGAGGGGAAACAAAGAAAAGCAAAAGTCACTCTCAGTTCTCAAGGACCTTATAAGTGCAGTGGGGTAGACAACATGCAAGCAAGATATAAACAGATTGGATGTAATCAACAGAGGAAAGACACTAGACTTAAGAGGAATCAGGAAAGGCTTGTCACAGAAGGTGGGATATTAGTGAGATTTGTAGGAAACCAGAGAATCCAGGAAGCAGAGTTGGGAAGGGAGAAAATTTTAAGCATGAGGGATAGCCAGTGTATAAAAAGACTAGAAACATAGCAGATGGTTAGTTTATGAAGGACTTTAAAAGTCAAAGAGAGGACAATAGGGAGCCAGGAGAGTTTATTGAATGAGGTGGTGGAGAGGTCAGTGGAGTGGTCAGACCTTTTTTTTAAAGAGATTAATTTAACAACTAAATGAATAAGTTTGGAGTAGGGAGAGATTCAAGGATAAGAGGCCAATCAGCAGGCTATTAAAATAGTCTAGGTTTGAGATGATAAGAATTTATATAAGGAAATGGCAGTGTCAGAGGAGAGAAGCCAACATATATGAGAGACATTATGAGGATAAATAAGATAGGATTTGGCAAGTAATTGGATATGGTTAGTGGGGAAGGTGGCATGAAAGTTGCAAATCTGGATGACTGGGAGGATGGCAATACCCTTAACAATAGTAAGGAAGTTAGAAAGAGAACTTTTAGGGGTTTAGGGGGAAATATAATGAGTTTAGTTTTGGACATTCAAATTTACAATGTTTATGGAACATCCAATTCAAGATGTCTAATAGGACCATGGATCAGGAGAGGAGTTAGGGCTAGGTAGATAGATTTGAGAATTATCAGCATAGAGATGACCATTTTGAGAATAACTAGGATGGTGAGAATATGAACTCCATTAAGGAGAATGATGAAAAGTAAGAATAGAATTGTAGGTCAGAGACAGATTGTGCATGATCTTAAGAACCAGGAAGAGAAGTTGATATATACATATATATATACATATACATACACACACACGTACATACATATTTATATACATACATATATGTACGTGTGTGTGTCCTAAAGGTAATTAGGAATCACTGAAGGGTGTTGTTGTTATTTGAGATTAGATCTCCTATCTTACCCCAAATGGAAGTGCAGCAGCCATTCGTGGACCCAATCCAAGTCCTGATCAGCCTAAAAGACTTAACCTGCTCTCTTTCCCAAGCTCAACTGGTTCACTCTACCTTAGATCATCTTATGACTCTCCATTCTTGAATACTCTCCATATTTATGCTAAACAGCATAGACACTCAATTGACTTTAACCCTACTAAACAGTTCAGAACTCCTTAGCTAAAATAATCTATCAAACTCAGACTCCTCCAGCAGCAGGAATCATAGGCATGCACCATGCTTAGCACAGTGAAGGTTTTTAAGCAAGGGAATGGCCCGATCTGATATTTGCCTTAAAATTATTTTGGCAGTTTTGAAGAAGATGGACCAGGGATGTGAGATATTAGAGGCAGAAAGCTTTTGTCACTCATTCTTATTAAGAAAATAACAAAGGCATAGAATTGTTACAGCATATAAAATGATTCACATAGGTGAACTGAAAGGATTAATGTGACTGATTTCTTAAGTGATATAAAACAGCAGCTGGTAAGTATTCGTTATCTAGTAATTGAATTGAAGACAAAATGTACCTCTCTTTGTTTCCAGAAGACCTTTTATTTTACTATTTCCCTCCCATACAAAGAGAGACCAACTCTTTTTTTTTTTCCTTAAAAAGTGACAGGGTTGATGGAGTGGTACCTAAGGTGGTAGAAATATTTCTTGATCTTCTTATAGCTGACTTTATTTAGAAATTATTGTGTAGGAAACGCAAGAATGACAGATTAGAACATTAAGCAAAAAGGGCTTTGTTTGCCAGATGCAAATAAATAAACAAATATGACTGCAGGGACCAGAGAGAGATTAATATGATAATGAAATTTTATGTTACAACTATAAAAACAAATTATACATTTAGGAAAGAGAAAAATCCAAGACTGCTATTATAAAGGATCAGTCTTTCTTTGCTTGTTTTCTTTTTATATTATTTCCTGCTAGCTCTTTCAGCATCTTTGAAGTCTTTTAATAAACAAGTGTCTCTGAAAAATATATGCTTAAAGGCTTTCTGTGAATTTTCAGCATTTTGTGTATATGTTTCTATTAACTTTTGGGTAAAATAGATTTTCCTAGGTTTTACCTTCCTTCAGTGTTTAATTGTTTAATCTCTGAGGAGTTTTAAAAAATCTATCTGATTTTTTGGATTTTTCTGTTCCTTTTAAGAAGTGAAATTGAGGGTGTGTTGGTTGCTTCATCTCCAGGAAGATAAATGTAAACTTCTTTATCTTTTGTCTATGACTACAATCTCAGTATCCAATATTTGGCAATTAGTCAGCAAAGAAGATGAGTTAAAGATTCTTGTTTTCCTAAAAACAATAAATAAAGTTTATTAAAATTTCAAAACCAAAATCATTTTCATCAAGTCAGTATACCACATAATATAGAATATATATAACTTTCTTCCTTGTCTTTGCCTTTCCTTTTCTTCCATTTCTGTCTTCCCTCTTCCTTCACTTTCTAAGTTTCTCCATCCTCACAACCCTTTCTCTTCACTCTTGACAACATCGTTCATTTTTTTTGCATTTCCCTACTATATATGACAATTTCTTTCATTCTTATTACCATATTCATCACAAAATTTTAGCTGGAAATGATCTCAAAGTCCATCTAGTCTAACAACTTCATTTTACAGATGAAGAAACTGAGGTCCAGATATAGTAATTGATTTTTGCTCAAGGTCATACAGACTGAGGCAGGATTTGAAACTAAATCTTCTTAATACTGAATGGTATACTCTTCCCACCAAACCATACTGACTCTCAAAGTTAAGAAAAGGTTGACTATTATTGTTTGATCAATCACCAATCACTTATTAAGGGCTAGTCACTATATGATGACAAAGACAAAAAATCAAAACTACATATCTGGGGCTTGGTATGTGATTTGCTCATGTCACTGCTAGGGCTGAGGGAGCCCAAGAATGGGGAGATGGGAAGCTGAGCTCTTAAGTCTTCCCAGATTTCCTGCCTCTTTCATCTCTTTTTTTTCTTGCCAGCCCTTCTGTATCAGTTTTATTTTTGGAAACAATTCCCCAATAAGCATGAGTGAATTCTGACTTATGTCAGCTCCTGGGAAGAAAACATGCCAGCAGACATGGGAGAAATTACATGCAACAACCCAAACTAATAATCTTTCTATTAATTCAAAGTTCAGCATTCCTGACTTCAAGGTTTGCACACTGGATATTTTAGTTGGATTATCAGATGGAATGGCCAAACTGGATTCATTTGTGGGGGAAGTTGTTAAGAAAATGGCCTTATATATGTCTGAGGTCTTGGAAGATAGTAGAAATAAAGTTCAAGAAAAGCCAATGGAGTTGACTTGGTTACATGTATAATAAGGTTTCAATAGAACTTGGTCAAGTATTCAAACAAGCAGTACCTGAAAAAATATTTCTGAAATAATTGTCAAGGGAGTAAATCAAATTGACAATAACTTGAAAATCTGAGCATCCACATATCTGAAAGGCAGTCTTCAGAATTTGGAAAGAAAGAACGAGGGAAGTTTATTAACTAGAATCCTATTGGAATTAGTAAAGAAAGATGACTTTGTCCTTGATTCATAGTATCTCATCACATTAATGCTGGTGGTAGTTATAAAGTTAAACCACAATAACTGGGTATGAAACATTGGCTGAGAGTAGTTCCAAGGTCTAGCAAACTTCTTTCAGAGGACCAAGATAGTTTACCTGTGCAATGTCACCTTGTTCAGACACAAAGCCAGAGAAAACGAGTTCATTGTCCATGATTTTTAGTATAATGAAGAGGAAATGAAAGCAGACAAAGATGAGATGACCAGGTTATCCACCAAAAAGCAAAAGAAGTTTGGACTACTAGTTCAATGGCTGAAAGTGAGTTTCAGTGAAACTGAATTCATGTGAAAGTATTAAGAGTTTTTGTTGATTCTGTTTTAAGATTCGGTTTGCCCATGAACTTCTAGGTAATGTTACTTCAACCTAATAAGAAAACTATGAGAAAACTAAGTGTATTGTATGATTTATACAAGCACCTGGACAGCAGCTATTATTGGTGCTTCCATGGATGTTCCAGTCTTAAATCTCAGTCAACAGGAATATTATCCCTTTATGTATTACAAGACTAATTGCAATCTATTGGAATTCAAATAAAAATAGTCCCCAATAATGAAAATTAACAAAAAGGAGGTTGAAGTATGCCTATACTTTTAACTCTATATTAATCCAATATTTGCTTCTTATTCCCTTTCCTTAGGTGAATTTGCCCATAGTGGTCCATCTCTTGATATTTTCTTTTCAAAAAAGAGTATATCTATTGTTGCTTTTTATTGATCAGGTCTATAAATGTGTACTTAAAAATCAGGGTTTATTCATAAACAGATTAGTAAATTTTTTTTAAATGTTTTTTCTCCATTGTTGTAGTGGTATGCCTTCAGTAAACTCATTACTATTGTTCACAAAGGCTTTGTTTAAGAGAAAAGAGTTTAAACATTTGTACCATTTTGTTCCCTATATTTAGTAGCTATAACTGTTAAATGGTTATTGAATTGTGATGTTAAAAAAGTGACAATATTCAGGTATTTGTTTTCTGAATATTTCCAACAACTATCTGTGAGCACTGTCAACACCCACAAGCCAGAAAAAAATGACCTGGACAAAGGTGTGTGGTGGTGTGCATAACTTCTCCAAACATTGGTCAGAGAGTTTAGTAACTGAGATCACTGCTGACAAGCTGCTACTCTACCACTTTGACATATTTGTTACATGCTACAAAGGGCAAGCTGCCTTCTATTCAGTTTGTGTTTTCTTTCCACAGATTATCTTACTGTGCCAAATTTGCCATATAACACAAAATGTGATATTGGAGTTCCTTTTTCAAAACATATAGGTGTTTATCTCTGGTCACCAAACTTTTGGTATTCTTAAATGATTGAGAACTAGGTCTAATTTTGAGAAAAGTCCAGCAAAACTAAAAAAATGCATACACTAGTATATAACAAAGAATTAAAAAATCAATATAATGTAGTTTAATGCAAGGTAGTAAGAGAAGACTCTAGCAGTTGGGAGAAGCTGAGAGGTTTCATTTAAAAGGTGATGCTTGACTTGAGTCTTCAAGGAAGTAAGGTTTTCAATGAGGCAAAGGTAAAGAAGTATTGCCTTTCAGGACATAAAAGATGCCCAGTGCATGATTATGGAGTTGAGAAATGGAATGGCACATATGAGAAACATACAAAAATCTAGTTTGGACTGTTGAATGAGAAATAGGGAATGACACATGAGTACGGAAACAGAAGCTAAAGCCCAGTTTTTCAGAGTTTGGTTTTTTTTATATTTTGTCCTTGGTTGGTTGTCCTTGATTGTTGTCCTTTGTTCTCAAAGAGGACAAAAACGACCTCACTATGATAGAGTCAAATTTCAGTGTGTCCGACTATGGCTGATCAGACCAATATGACTTTAGAATACTCAACCACAGGTCAGGAACAAATAGTCCGTGTGAACATTTGGGGCAGATCCTCTAAATTTGCGCATCCTGACTTTCCTTGAAGATATTTCAATTATGCTTTACTCATAGACCACAGCACCTTCTCTGATGTGGGCATGCTATGCTGAGCAGTCCTGTGCCAGTGTCTCTCATGTTACATAATGAATTCCAAAGTTATTTTTTTTTTCTGCTTCACTCTGAGTTCAGACTCCATAGTTCTTTTTTGTCACTTTTAAAAATGTTTATCTACTTATTTTTAATTTTCAACATTCATTTCCACAAAATTTTGAGTTCCAAATTTCCTCCCCCACCCCACAACGTCTTGCATTCTGATTACCCCTTCCCTCAACATGCTCTCCCTTCTTTCACACCCCTCCAATCTTTTATCCCCATCTTCTCTCTTTTCATGTAAAGCAAGATAGATTTCTATATCCCAATACCTATATTTCTTATTTCCCAGTTGTATGCAGAAACAATTCTCAATATTCGTTCCTAAAACCTTGAGTTGCAAGTTCTCTCCCTTCTTCCCTCCCCACCCATCTCCACTGAGAAGGCAAACAATTCAGTATAGGCTATATATGTATATATATATATATATATATATGTATATATATATACATATATATATGTATATATATATGTATATATATATATATATAGTCTCTCTGTGTGTGTAGTTGTGCAAAAGAAGTCCATAATAACCAAGTTGTGTAAGACTAACTATATTTCCCTCCATTCTATCATGCCCCCCATTTATTCTTTTCTCTTTTTTGACCTTGTCCCTCTCCATAAGGGTTTACTTCTAATTACTCCCTTCTCCCATTTTGCTTCCCTTCTGTCATTCCACTCACTCCACTTGTCCCCTTCTCCCCTGCTTTCCTGTAGTGTAAGATAGATTTTCATACCAAATTGAGTGAGCATGTTATTCTCTCCTTAAGCCAAATGTGAAGAAAGCAAGCTTCACTTTTTCCCTCTCACCTCCTCCCTCTTCTACTCCATTGAAAAAGCTTTTTCTTATCTCTTTTATGAGAGATAATTTGCCCCATTCAATTTCTTCCTTTCTCCTCCCATTATATTCCTCTCTCACCCCTTAATTTTATTTTTTAGATATTACCTCTTCTTTTCAACTCACCCTGTGCTCTCTATCTGTGTGGGGGGAGGGGTGGGGGGATAGGAGAGAGGGTACAATCCCTTTAACTATGCAAATACTGAGAAAAGTCTCAAGAGCTACAAATATTATCTTTCCTTGTAGGAATGTAAACAGTTCAGCTTTAGAAAGTACTTGATGATTTTTCTTTCCTGTTTACCTTTTCATGTTTCTCTTGATTCTTGTGTTTGACAGTCAAATTTTCTGTTCAGTTCTGGTCTTTTCATCAAGAATGCTTGAAAGTCCTCTATTTCATTGAATTACCATGTTTTCCACTGAAGTATTATACTCAGTTTTGCTGGGTAGGTGATTCTTGGTTTTAATCCTAGTTCCTTTGACTTCTGGAATATCATATTGTAAGCCCTTCAATCCCTTAATGTAGAAGCTGCTAGATCTTGTGTTATCCTGATTGTATTTCCACAATACTTGAATTGTTTCTTTCTAGCTGCTTGCAATATTTTCTCTTTGACCTTGGAAACTCTGGCATTTGGCTACAATATTCCTAGGAATATCTCTTTTTGATTCTCTTTCAGGAGGTGATTGGTGGATTCTTTCAATATTTACCTTGCCCTCTGGTTCTAGAATATCAGGGAAATTTTCCTTGTTAATTTCATGAAAGATTTTGTCTAGCCTCTTTTTTTGATCATGATTTCAGGTAGTCTCATAATTTTGAAATTGTCTCTCCTGTATCTATTTTCCAGGTCAGTTGTTTTTCCAGTGAGATATTTCATACTGTCTTCTACTTTTTCATTGTTTTGGTTTTGTTTTGTAATTTCTTGGTTTCTCACAAAGTCATTAGCATCCATCTGTTCCATTTTAATTTTTAAAGAACTATTTTCTTCAGTGAGCTTTTGAACCTCCTTTTCTATTTGGCCAGTTTTGCTTTTTAAAACATTCTTCTCCTCATTGGCTTTTTGGATCTCTTTTACCAATTGAGTTAACCTATCTTTAAAGGTGCCATTTTCTTCAGCAGTTTTTTGGATCTCCTTTAGCAAGCTGTTGACCTGCTTTTCGTGATTTTCTTGCATTGCTCTCATTTCTCTTCCCAGTTTTTCCTTTACCTTTCTTTCTCGATTTTCAAAATTCTTTTTGAGCTCTTCCATGACCTAAGACCACTGGATATTTATTCTGGAGTTTTTGGATGCAAAAGCCTTGACTTCTTTGATGTTATACGTTGTTCTTTCTAATTCAAGAGGATGGAAGAAAATACCTGTTCACCAAGGAAGTAACTTTCTACAGTCTTATTTTTCTCCCTTTTTGGGGCATTTTTCCAGCCAATTACTTGACTTTTGTGTCCTTTTCCAAGAGGAGGATATACTCTAGGGACCTGTAAGTTCTCAGTTCCTCCAAGGTGGCACAATCAAGAGAGAGGTGTTTACTCTTGGCATTGGTCTGGGAGAAATCAAAAACTTTTCTTCTGAGAGTCTGCGAAGAAGGATTCCCTCTCCACAACCATCTCCAACTCCACTGTCGGCACTCCTCCTCATCCCAGGGCCAGACTCAGGGCTGAGATTCACATCAACTGCTCAGTTTCCCCAGAGGCTTTAGGCAGAGGGCTCCAAAAATGGACATTGCAGCTGCAATACTACAGACCATGTTCCCTTCTCACCTAGATGAAAAAGCTTTCTCACTGACCTTTGAAGCTGTCTTTGACATTTGTGGATTGAGTAGTGTGGGACCTGTTGTTCCTGGTGGGTCCCAGAAGCCTGTTCTAGATCCTATCAATTCCAAAGATTTTAAGAGAGACTTTAAGATTATCCTTTACTCTTTGTATCACTTCTCCTGACCACTATGTGAACCCTTGCCCTGTGAGTTCTCCATAAAATAATCTTTTTAGCAAGCATACATTTTGCATTCCAACAACGTGGCCAGCCCATCAGAATTGCACTCTCTGAAGCAGAGTTTGAATGCTGGCCAGTTTAGTTCGAGTAAGAACCTCTCTGTCTGGTACCTTATCCTGCCAGGTGATCTTCAGAATCTTCCTAAGACAATTCAAATGGAAGTGATTCAGTTTCTTTGCATGGCACTGTTAGACTGTCCAGGTTTCACAGTCATACAACAATAAGGTCAGTACAACGGCTCTGTAGACCTTCAGTTTGGAAGTCAGAAGGGCCAAGGAACAGTGTTTGCATAAGGTGTTTGCTGCTAGACAACTCCAAGAAAAATGCCAGGAGCAGAACAGATGTCTGTACACAGCATTTATAGATCTGACGAGGGCTTATGGAAAATTGTGTCAAAATTTAGTTGCCCAGAGAAGTTCATCAGCATTGTATATCAATTTCATGAAAGCACGCTTGCTCAAGTTCTAGATAACAGACAATGCTCTTGTATCTCCCAGTTACTAGTGAAGTAAAACAAGGCTGTGTGCTTGCTCCCATCTTTTTAGCATGATGTTTTCAGCTCTGTTGTCAAATGTTTTCAGTGACGATGAATATGGCATCAAGGTCAGCTACCACACTGATGGTAAATTCTTCAATTTGAAAAGGCCAAGACCAAAGTGGAGGGAATGTTGTTCTCTGATTTTCTGTTTGCAGCAGAGTGTGCACTCAAATAAGCCTCTAAAGCTGAGATGCTACAAAGTATGGATCAATTATCTGGTGCTTGTGCTAATTTTGACCTGCCAATTAACACCAAAAATTGCAGGTACTCCATCAGCCACCACCACACTATCCATATGTGCAATCATCAGTTACAGCAAATGGAGAAGTTTTAAATGCTGTGAATAAGTTCATTTGCCTTGGTAATGTATTTTCCAAAGATCTACACATTGATAATGAGGTTCACATACACATTGCCAGAGCTAGCTGTTTGAGAGGTGTTTAGGAGGCTCCAAAGGAAAGTATGGTAGAAAAGAGGTATTT
Organism: Notamacropus eugenii; assembly: GCF_028372415.1. Lineage (NCBI taxonomy): Eukaryota > Metazoa > Chordata > Mammalia > Diprotodontia > Macropodidae > Notamacropus > Notamacropus eugenii. Next base: position 165,169,555 of record NC_092877.1, on the reverse strand, counting down.
TTCCTAAGAGCAATTGAAAGTACCCTAGAGTTTATTGAGTCATAAAGTAATTTGGTCAACTCTGCATACTGACAGCTGCATATAGAATGGGCAAAATAGAAATATCTGAACCAGAGAGATCAACTAGGAGATGATTTCAATAATCCACACAAGAGATGATGAGGGCTTGAATTAATGTGGTAGCTGTATGAGTAGAGAGATGAGGTCATATTGTGAAAAATGTTATGAAGATAAAACAACTAATTGGGTATATGGGATAGAGGCAGGGAAAATTTGAGGTTAACAAAGACAAGATTATGAACCTGAGAGATGAAAAGAATCATGGTAGCCTCAACAGAATCACAGTTCACTAGATAAAGAGGTTTTTACTGGGGTGGAGAATAGAATGTTGATTTTGAGTTGTCTCAGACATCCAATTAGCAATGTCTAATAAGTCACTGATAATATGACATTTTAACTAATCAAACTTGGGCTGAATATATAGATTTGTGAGTCACTGAGGCAGCTTGGTGGCCTAGTGGACAGAACACCAGCCTAAGAATAAGGAGGACCTGAGTTCAAATGTGGCCACAGATACTTTCTAGCTATGTATGTGACCTTGGACAAATCACTTAGACCCAACTGCCACTGCCCTCCTCCCCAAAAAAAAGATCTGTAAGTCATTTACAGAAAATGACAAATCCTTTAGGTAATAAAATCTTTGGTAGACAGTATAGAGAGAGAAATGAGCAAATGACAGGATCTTGGAGTATACTCACAATTAGGGGGCACAATATTGTTAAGTCATCATAGGAGACAAAGAAGAAGCAACAAGATAGGTAGGAGAAGAACCAAGAGAAAATAATGTCACAAAAGTCCATACAGGAAAAAGTGTTGATGAGAAAACGGTAGTCAGCAGTGTAAAATATAGCAGGTTAAGAAGAATGAGATCTCAGATTGTATTATAAAGTAGCAATCATCAAAACCACTTGGTACTGGCTAAGAAATAGAAGGGTAAACCAGTTGAATAGGTTAGGTACTCAAGACACAGTAGTCAATGAATATAGTCATCTACTGCTTGATAAACCCAAGGACCTCAGCTTCTGGGACAAGAACTCACTGTTTGACAAAAGTTGCTGGGAAAACTGGATAACAGTGTGGCAGAAACTGGTCATAGACCAATGCCTGACACCATACACAAGAATAAAGTCCAAATGGCTACATGATCAAAGCATGAAGATTGAGACTATAAACAAATTAGGGGAGCAAGGAAAAGTGTATTTGTCAGATTTGTGGAGAATGGAGAAATTTTTGACTAAAGAAGAGATAGAGAATGTTGTGAAGTGTAAAATGGATCACTTTGATTACGTTAAATTCAAAAGTTTTTACACAAACAAACCCAATGCAACCAAGATTAGGAGGCAAGCAGAAAACTGGGAAAGAATTTTTGCAACTAGTGTCTGTGATAAAGATGTCATTTATGAAATATATAGAGAACTGAATCAAATGTACAAGAATACAAGTGATTCTCCAGTTGATAAATGGTCAAAGGATATAAACGGGCACTTTTCAGAGGAAGAAATTAAACTTATCTATAGTCATATGAAAAAGTACTCTAAATCACTATTGATTAGAGAGATGAAAATCAAAACAATTCTGAGGTACCACATCACACTTATCAGATTAGCTAACATGACAAAACAGGAAGATGATAAATGTTGGAGAAGATTTGGGAGAGTTGGAACACTAATTCATTGTTGGTGGAGCTGTGAACCAATCCAGCCATTCTGGGGAGCGATTTGGTACTATGCTGAAAAGGCTACAAAAATGTGCCTATCCTTTGACCCAGTGATATCACTTCTAGGACTTCTAGGACTGTATCTCAAAGAGATAATAAAAATGCAAAATGGTCCCACATGTACAAAAGTATTTATGACAGCTCTCTTTGTGGTGGTCAAGAACTGGAAATTGAGGGGATGCCTATCAATTGAGGAATAGCTGAATAAGTTGTGGTATATGAATGTAATGTAATACTATTTTATTATAAGAAATGATGAACAGGAAGACTTCAGAGAGGTCTGGAAGGACCTATATGAACTGATGCTGAGTGAAAGGAGCAGAACCCGGAGAACTCTGTACACACCAACAACCACAGTGTGCAAGGAATTTTTCTGGTAGACTTGACTCTTCACAGCAATGCAAGTACCTAAAAATCCACCAATGGACTCTTGAGGCAAAATGCCTTCCATATCCAGAGAAAGAACTATGGAGTTTGATCACAGAATGGAGCAGACCATTTTCTCTTGGGTTATGTTTTGTTTGTTTTCATGGTTTCTCTCATTCATTTTACTTCTTCTATGGAACATGATTAAGGTGAAAATGTATATAATAAGAATGTATGTGTAGAACGTATATAAGATAACATGCCATCTCGGAGAGGGAGGGGGGAGGAAGGTAGAAAGATGAGGGAGAGAAGGGAAAAAAATCTAAGATATATAGAAGTGATCATAGAAAACTGAAAACAAATAAATTAAATTTTAAAAAGAAGAATGAGATCTAAGAAAAGAGTACTAGATTTAGCAAACAGATCTTTGATAACTTTGGAGAGAAGAGTTTTTTCACTTGAGTGATGAAGTTGGAAGTCAGGGTAAAAAGGAAGAAGAAATGAATGAGAGGTGAGGAGCATGCAGAGGCAGGTCTTTCAAGGAGTTTGCTTTAAGAAAGGGGAGAAGAGATTTAGAATAACTTTATGGAATGGTAGGGTCTAATAAAGAACTTTTTTAAGGAGGGGAAAACATAGGAATGTTCAAAGATAGTAGAGAAGGAACACATAGAGATGGAAGATTATAGAGGAAGGAAATGATGGAAGATGCAGTCTAATACAGAGATGTGCAAGGGTGGAATCAAGGATTGTCCTTGGCAAGGAGAAAGGTCCCCACCTTGACAGAGATTGGAAGAAAGGAAAGAAAAGGGGATGATGACAAGAGATTTTGAGATGAAGATGAGAAAAGTGAACTCACAGTGAATGGCCTCAATTTTCTTGAAGTATACAAATGTCCCTGATATCACGTTACGTACTATAGAAAATCTATTTTTTAATGTGGTAGTAGCGCTGAATTTGGAGTCAGAAGGCCTGGTTTCAAGTCTCAGATCATCCATTTGCTACTTATATGACCTTGGCAAAGTCAATGAACCCTTACAGATCTCAGTTTCTTCATATGTGAAATGGAGATGAGAGTGGGCAGAAACTGGGGTGGCGAAGGAACAGTCCTTTTTGGATCTTAACCTGTGATCCTATGATTTGAAAAAAAAAAAAAAACCAAAACAAACCTATACTTAACATAGCAACTTCTCTTTCTAATAAAAGAGTACAAATGAGAAAAGATGAAAGGAGAGATTTAATCAAACCTAAAATAGTCTTCATCTCTGAACATGGCACAGATCAAAGGAACTAATCACTTTACTGGCTATCAACTGGAATCTAAGGAATGACTTAGAATAATTTTATAGTAGTGTGGTTATCCCTCTACCCCTTCTTCTCTAAGTTCACTCTCTCACTACGGACCTGCTTACCCCCAACCTGAACTGTCAGAGTTCCTCAGAAGTTTGCTACTGTATCTCTTAGGGTTCTTAAGCCCCTTATAGTTCCAAAGCCCCCCTCAAAAAATCACAAAGCAAAAATAACAATTACCTAAGATTCTGCTCTTAAGGGGTGACAGAGCCTAGATGGTGGAGTGGAAAGATGCACATAATCTAGCTTTTCCCCCACAGCCCATAAAATACATGTAAAGAAAGACTCTCAACAAATTCTAGAGCAGCAGAAGCCACAGAATGATGGAGTGGAGGAGATTTCCAACCCAGGGTGACCTGGAAGGCCAACAAGAAAGATGTATCACACTGGATGTGGAATGGAGCACAACCCGGTCTGGGCCGTGGGGCACTGGGAGGAGCAGGATTGGAGCAGGCTTCAGGGATGGAATCCCCAGCAGCAATGGCAGTTCACAGATCTCTCAACCTACAGGTGCCAAAGGCAGCTTCAAAGGTCAGTGAGAGGGCTTTTTCACCTCTGTGACAAGGGAACACGGTCTTCCCCTAGCCCTGGCCCCAGGCGGCAGTGGAGGAAGCAGCAGCAACAGGCAATGGTGGCAGTGGCCTGGTAGGCAGCAGGCAGCATTGTCTGTTGGAAAAATCCCCTAGGGGAATTGAGCAGCTGATCTGAATATCAGCCCTGAGAGTGGTCTTGGGGCATGGCATAGCTGAAGGCCCCGAAGAGTAAACTCCTCTCCCTTGATTGTGCCACCTTGGAGGAACTGAGGTCTTACAGGTCCCCTGAGTATACTACACTCTTGACAAAGGACCAAAAAGTCAAATAACTGGTTGGAAAAATCCCCAAAAAAGGGAAAAAAAATAAGACTTTCTTGGTGAACAGGTATTCTCTCCATCCTTTTGGATGAAGAAGAACAATGTCTACCACCAGCAGAAGACATAAAAGTCAAGGCTTCTGCATCCAAAACCTTCAAAATAAATATGCAATACTCCCAGGCCATGTAAAAGCTCAAAAAGGATTTTGAAAATCAGGTAAGAGAGGTGGAGAAAAAAATTGGGAAGAGAAATGAGAGCAATGCAAGGAGATCATGAAAAGTGAGTCTATAGCTTGCTAAAGGAGATCCAAAAAAAAAAAGTTGAAGAAAATAACACCTTGAAAAATAGGCTAACTCAATTTGTAAAAGAGGTCCAAAAAGCCAATGAGGAGAAAAATGCTTTAAAAACCAAACAGCCAAATGGAAAAGGAAGTTCAAAAACTCACTGAAGAAAACAGTTATTTAAAAATTAGAATGGAAGAGATGGAAGTTAATGACTTTATGGGAAACCAAGAAATTACAAAACAAACCAAAACAATGAAAAAATGGAAGATAATGTGAAAAACTCGTTGGAAAAACAACTGACCTGGAAAATACATCCAGGAGAGAAAATTTAAAAATTATGAGACTACCTGAAAGCCATGATCAAAAAAAGAGTCTAGACATCATCTTTCATGAAATTATCAAGGAAAACTGCCCTGATATTCTAGAACCAGAGGGCAAGATAAATATTGAAGGAATCCACCAATCACCTCCTGAAAGAGGTTCAAAAAGAGAAGCTCCTGGGAATATTGTAGCAAAATACCAGAGTTCCCAAGGTCAAAGAGAAAATATTGCAAGCAGCTAGAAAGAAACAATTCAAGTATTGTGGAAATACAATCAGGATAACACAAGATCTAGCAGCTTCTACATTAAGGGATTGAAGGGCTTACTATATGATATTCCAGAAGTCTAAGGAACTAGGATTAAAACCAAGAATCACCTACCCAGCAAAACTGAGTATAATATTGCAGGAGAAAACATGATAATTCAGTGAAATAGAGGACTTTCAAGCATTCTTGATGAAAAGACCAGAGATGAAAAGAAAATTTGACTTTCAAACACAAGAATCAGTTGTGAGCTGATCTAACCACTCTGGAGAACAATTTGGAACTATGCCCAAAGTGCTACAAAAATGTGAATACCCTTTGAACCAGTAATATTGCTTCCAAGACTGTAGTCCCAAGAGATCACAAGAATGGTAAAGGGTCCCACATGCACAAAAATATTTATAGCAGCACTCTCTGTGGTGGCCCCAAACTGGAAATCAAGGGAATGCCCATCAATTGAGGACTGGATGAATAAATTATGGTATATGAATGTAATGGAATATTATTGTGTTATAATAAATGATGAACAGGAAGACTTCAGAGAGGCCTGGAAGGACCTATACAAATTGATGTTGAGTGAAAGGAGCAGAACCAGAACTTTGTACACAGCAACAACCATAGTGTGGGAGGAATTTTTTGGGTAGACTTAGAACTTCGTTGTAATGCAAGGATTTAAAAAATTCCCTATGGTCTTTTAAGGCAAAATGCCTTCCACATTTAGAAAAAGAACTATGGAATTCAATCACAGATTGTAGCAGATCATTTTCTTTTGTATTACGTTTTGGTTTGTTAGATGATTTCTCCCATTTATTTTAATTCTTCCATGCAACATGACTATAGTTAAAATGTATTTAATAGGAATGTATGTATAGAACCTATATGAAATTGTATGCCATCTTGGGGAGGGAGGGGAGAGGGAAGGGGAGGGAAAGAAAGAAAAAATCTAGGTTTTATGGTAATGACTGTGGAACACTGAAAGTAAATTTTAAAAAAAGAAAAAACTAACATAAAAATCAAGAGAAGCATGACAGGGTAAACAGGAAAGGGAAATCACAAGGGACTTACTCAAGTTGAACTGTTTACCTTTCTACATGGAAAGATTATATTTTCAGCTCTTGAAACTTTTCTCAATATCTGGGTTGTTGGAGAGATTATACACTCACACACATACAAACACACACACACACACACACACACACACACACACACATATATATATATATATATAGAGAGAGAGAGAGAGAGAGAGAGAGAGAGCACAGGGTGAGTTGAATAAGAAGCGATGGTATCTAAAAAAATAAAATTAAGGAATGAGAGAGGAATATATTGGGAGGAGAAAGGGAGAAATGGAATGGGGCATATTATCTCTCATAAAAGAGGCAAAAAAAGCTTTTCCAATGGAGGGGAAAGGGGGGGAGGTGAGAGGGAAAAAGTGAAGCTTACTCTCATCACATTTGGCTCAAGGAAAGAATAACATGCACACTCAATTTGGTATGAAAATCTATCTTATAGTACAGGAAAGTAGGGGAGAAGGGGATAAGCAGGGTGGGAGGCAAATGGGAGGAGGGATCAATTAGAAGTAAACACTCTTGGGGAGGGACAAGGTCAAAGAGAGAATAGAAGAAATGGCGGGCAGGATAGGATGGAGGGAAATAGAGTTAGTCTTACACAACATGATTATTATGGAAGTCATTAGTAAAATTACACATGTATAGCCTATATTGAATTGCTTGCCTTCTCATTGGGGATGGGTTGGGAGGGAGGAAGGGAGAGAAGTTGTAACTCGAAGTTTCAGGAACAAATGGGAATTGCTGCTGCATACAACTGGGAAATAAGAAATACAGGTAATGGGGTAAAAAAATCTATCTTGCCCTACAGCACAAGAGAGAGATGGGAATAAGGGAAAGGAGGGGTGTTAGAATGGAGGGCATATTGGTGGAAGGGACAATCAGAATGCATGGCTTTTTGTGGGGTAGGGGAGAGATGGGGAGAAAATTTGGAACTCAAAATTTCGTGGAAATGAATGTTGAAAACTCAAAATAAATGAATTAATTTTTAAAAAAAGATTCTGAAGATGGCGGAGTAGAAAGACGCACATACACATAGCTCCGAACCCACAACCCACAGAACGGCTAGAGGGGACCAACTCACGGTGAATTCTGCACCCAGAGGCCACGGAATATTGGAGCGAGGAAGATTTCTGTTCCAGAGAGACCAGCAAACCTCTCGCGGGGGGTCCTTCCCGCTGCGGACTGGGCGCCGGGACTGGGAGCAGAGGGTAGCCCTGCAGCGGCCGCGACACCGTGAGGAAAAGATCCGAGCGGGCTACGGGGACGGGATCTCCAGCGGCCACGCGGGTCCCTCCACCCACAGAGGGACCTGCAAACCTCTCGCAAAAGGTCCATCGCGCTGCAGACGCGGAGCCCAGCCCAGACCTGCGGTGGCCGCGGCTCCGAGAGGTACAGATCCGAGCAGACTTCAGGCACAGGATCTCCAGCGGCGGCACAAGCCCCTCCACCCACAGGTGACGGGGGTCGGTGAGAGAGTCTCTTTGGCGGGTCGAGAGGGGAGTGGGGTGCCCCATGGCTCGGGCCCCCCCGGGAGATAGAAGCTGAGAGGCGGCTGCAGACAGGGGCTCCCCAAGCGGGCGAGAGCCTGGATCCATTGTGGAAGGTCTGTACATAAACCCCCTGAGGGAACTGAGCCTGAGAGGCGGCCCTGCCCTGACCTGACCACCTGAACTTAATTCTCACACTGAATAGCAGCCCTGCCCCTGCCAAAAGCCCTAAGGTGGGAAGCAGCATTTGAATCTCAGTCCCCAAATGCTGGCTGGGAGGACCAGGAGGCGAGGTGGGTGTGAGGAGAATATTCAGAGGTCAAGTCACTGGCTGGGGAGAATGCCCAGAAAAGGGAAAAGAAATAAAACTATTGAAGGCTACTTTCTTGGAGAACAGACATTTCCTCCCTTCCTTTCTGATGAGGAAGAACAATGCTTACCATCAGGCAAAGACACAGAAATCAAGGATTCTGTGTCCCAGCCCACCCAATGGGCTCAGGCCATGGAACAGCTCAAAAAGAGTTTTGAAAATTAAGTTAGAGAGATGGAGGAAAAACTGGGAAGAGAAATGAGAGGGATGAAAGAGAAGCATGAAAAGCAGATCAGCTCCCTGCTATAGGAGAACCAAAAAAATGTTGAAGAAATTAACACCTTGAAAACTAGCCTAAGTCAATTGGCAAAAGAGGTTCAAAAAGCCAATGAGGAGAAGAATGCTTTCAAAAGCAGAATTAGCCAAATGGAAAAGGAGATTCAAAAGCTCACTGAAGAAAATAGTTCTTTCAAAACTAGAATGGCACAGATGGACGCTAAGGACTTTGTGAGAAAGACAGATATTACAGAACATAGCGAGAAGATTGGAAAAATGGAAGATAATGTGAAACATCTTATTGGAAAAACAACTGACCTGGAAAATAGATTCAGGAGAGACAATGTAAAAATTCTGGGACTACCTGAAAACCATGATCAAAAGAAGAGCCTAGACATCATCTTTCATGAAATTATCAAGGAAAACTGCCCTGAGATTCTAGAACCAGAGGGCAAAATAAATATTCAAGGAATCCACAGAACACCGCATGAAAGAGATCCAAAAAGAGAAACTCCTAGGAACATTGTGGCCAAATTCCAGAATTCCCAGGTGAAAGAGAAAATATTGCAAGCAGCTAGAAAGAAACAATTCAAGTATTGTGGAAACACAATCAGGATAACACAAGATCTAACACCCTCTACATTAAGGGATCAAAGGGAATGGAATAGGATATTCCAGAAGTCAAAGGAACTAGGACTAAAACCAAGAATCACCTACCCAGCAAAACTGAGTATAATACTTCAGGAGAAAAAATGGTCTTTCAATGAAATAGAGGATTTTCAAATTTTCTTGATGAAAAGACCAGAGCTGAAAAGAAAATTTGACTTTCAAACACAAGAATGAAGAGAACCATGAAAAGGTGAACAGCAAAGAGAAGTCATAAGGGACTTACTGAAGTTGAACTGTTTACATTCCTACATGGAAAGACAATATTTGTAACTCTTGAAACATTTCAGTATCTGGGTACTGGGTGGGAGTACACACACACACATGCTCACATGCACACATACATAGAGACAGAGTGCACAGAGTGAATTGAAGAGGATGGGATCATATCTTAAAAAAAAAATGAAATCAAGCAGTGAGAGAGAAATATATTGGGAGGAGAAAGGGAGAAATTGAATGGGGCAAATTATCTCTCATAAAAGAGGCAAGCAAAAGATTTATTAGTGGAGGGATAAAGAGGGGAGGCGAGAGAAAAACATGAAGTCTACTCGCATCACATTCCCCTAAAGGAAAGAATAAAATGCACACTCATTTTGATAGGAAAACCTATCTCACAATACAGGAGAGTGGGGGACAAGGGCACAAGCAGGGTGGGGGGGAGGATAGAGGGGAGGGCATGGGGAGGAGAACACAATTCGAGGTCGACACTCATGGGGAGGGAAAGGATCATAAGAGAATAGAAGTAATGGGGGACAGGATAGGATGGAGGGAAATATAGTTAGTCCTATACAACACAACTAGTATGGAAATCATTTGCAAAACTACACAGATTTGGCCTATATTGAATTGCTTGTCTTCCAAAGGGAAGGGGTGGAGAGGGAGGGAGCTAAAGAAGTTGGAACTCAAAGTGTTAGGATCAACTGTAATGTTCTTACCACTAGGAAATAAGAAATATAGGTTAAGGGGTAAAGAAAGCTATCTGGCCCTACAGGACAAAAGAGAAGACAGAGACAAGGGCAGAGAGGCAGGATAGAAGAGAGAGCAGATTGGTCACAGGGGCAATTAGAATGCTTGGGTTTGGGGGGGGGGAGAAAAGGGGAGAAAATTTGTAACCCAAAATTTTGTGAAAATAAATGTTAAAAGTTAAATAAAAAAAATAAATAAATAAATAAATAAATAAATAAGATTCTGCTCTAAAACTGGAGTTCATTCTTCCATCAATTCACAGAAAGTCCATGGGTGACAACAGACACAAAATTAAAATACATGTGGCCAGAGCAACTCACAATTCTGCATGGAATGACAGGTCTCAGTTCCCTTCTCTTTTTCTAGGACAGTACTTAAAAAGTTTACTGAGCAGCCATGCTCCTCTGCAACTAGTATAGACTAATCTACTCTCAGAAAGTCTCCTCATCAGATCAGGCACCTGGATTTTCTCAGCTTGACTGCTCCATAGTTGCTCCATTACTAGGCTGGTCTTAACTGATCCTCTATTTACCTGTGCTTGCACCTTGATGGAAGCTATTGTGTCTATCACTTCCCACTTGAGGCTCTGCTTATGTTCTCAGCTAACAATGTGATGCTCTTTCAAAAAGATTAAAGTCCCTTTGCCTGGGTTTCAAAAAAACATCTTGCGTTCTCCCCCTTCACTAGGTTATAGGAATTTCTCAATGTCTTGGTCAGTAGTGCAGAAAAGTGTACCCTTTCTTTAACAAATATATTCTTCCAGAGATTTGTAGACATTTTTGTATCAGACTCTGCAGTTTTTTGCTGTTATTTGGGGGGTAGGAGGTGGGAGAGGGAGATTTGAATCAATTGGCTGCTTCTTCTAGCAATGGTAAGGAAGCAAATCGTTATTTCTACTGACTAAGCTATAACCAGGCAATGTCTAGTTCTCTACTAATCATAAAACGCTTCTGGAGTTCAAAATCCTTGGTTATTAACTCTAAAGTTCTTTTGTTGGTCAGAGTCAAATGAACATCTGAGAAGCAAGACCCCTTTGAGAATTATGTCTTCAGGATGTTTTTTTAGTTTATTTTTGTTTTATAAGAGACTTAGATTTATCTTTGCTGATTTTTCTGATTGAAAGAAACAAGGACAAATTTTGGAAGAGGTATATACTCTTACATTATAGTTCTCTAACACATAGACACTTTCTACTTTGTTCCCAGAGACCTTTATGAAATTTATAGCAGGTTTTTTTTTTTTTTTACACTTCCACCAACAAAGAGGCAATAGCTGCTCCAGCTGTATTCCCAGGCTCAGGTTCTAGAGTCATTTACTCCAGGGCATTATTGATGTATTTATTGTTTCCTCAAGAGCAGCCATTTGATAACTACTGTGGTTGTTCTTTGTCACTTTTATTCATTAGGCTTTGGATTATCAAAATGGGGAAGATCTCAAATAGTAAGGACAAGGGGGAGGCAAAAGCTGTTGAATCCTATGAAACAATAATTAATCTGCAAACCTTCCTGACCAATCATGGGTATATAACATTGTCCCTCGAGCAGGGGCATGACTGAAATGCCACCAAGAGAGGTTGCCTTGCCTGGCCTATAAATGGATTCTCAGAAAACCTAATTTGAAATTACTCTCTTTAATTATGCTGTTGATATAAATAACTCTGATAAAATTAGTGCAGCTGGCCTCCTGTTTGTTTTCCCCATTGGAATGCACTGTACAATGCAATCATCTGAAATAAACATCTATTACAAAGAATACTCCATTTCAAAGAACATATTATTCTGTTCATCCAACCAAATGGAGTCTCTCCCTCTCAACCCCTATATCAATCTTGTGCCTATTAAAGGAATGAGCCAATTATGAAGCCCTCATAATGTACCAACTGGTAAATTAAAACAATACATTTCTATTGAATAGGGGCACACACTTAAAAGATTTTAATTTGTTTTTCCTCAATACTTATTTAGCTGGAGTTACCCTTATTTTCATCTAGAAAGAGTTTCATACTGCATTCAAAATGATTGGAACATCCCATCTCTTCACAAAGTTTCTCTTTTAAAAACCTGAATATCTTTAAAGGATGGACTTCAAAATAATAGTCCTTCATTGGGGGAAGAAAATTTAATATAAGAATAATGAAAAACATTTATTGAATACCTATTGTGTTCAGGATGCTATGCCATATTTAAAAGAGATGTAAGATGGACAAGATTTGCCCAAGAGTGGGAAAGTTTGTCCCAGAGACCTCTAGTGGTACTTGTATCCCTCTAAGGTGGAAGGTAGCGACTGAGCCTACAAATAAAGGGTAATTGATGGGATTAATGATGATGTAGAGGGTGCGACCTGGAACTGGATATGGAGTTTCCTGCGTCTCTGTTCATCTGTAAAAGGGAGATGATAATACTTGTTTTGCCTACGTCATGGCTGAGAGTATTAAATAAGAGTGTGGAACAAAGAGCTTTGTAGAATGTGGAGTACCATACTAAGGAAGAGAGGAGGGAACAGGCCCATGGACTTGCCTATAGTTAGATAGACTTGAAAGTGTTAGAGGCAGAGGTCAAATGCAGTTCTGTCATTGCTCTTTCCATGACACCACCCTGACATAAATATAGTAACAAAGGAACACATCTAAATTAGCGAAGCCTGAATTAAAGAGGTTTTACTCTATTATCAAACTAGATAACAGCTAGCATTTATACTTATCCCTTCCTTATGATGGGCGTTAGTGATGCTCTATCCTTGGGATCTTGAAAATCCAAGTAAAAGTTTTTGGCCCTCCCTTCTTATCAGAGAATTCTGTTTTATTTTGATTTTCTTATTCTTTTGTGGGGTGTTTACAATACTTTATTGTAAAATTTGTTAAGTATTTTGGTCATAGACTCTGTGTCATTTGCTGACCTTCGAGTGTCATCTGTGCCATCTTCCAAACTTCCCCCAAATTCCCATTTAATTTCTTATGCAGACCTATGATATATCGAAAATGTGATGGGGAAAGTCATGATGTGAAAGAGGTAACTGTGTACAGCACTCTCAAGTTTGCAAAGTGCTGATTTTATCCTAGCAAAACCCTGGAAAGTTGGGAGGGAGAGTTGTTATTTTCATTTTACAGATGAGGAAATTGAGGCCAATAGAGGTTAAATGACTTCTTCAAGGTAAGTGCTGGAAAGTTTGAGAGGCTGGATTTAAACTCAGATCTTCCTGACTCCAGGCCCAGAGCTCTACCCACTGAATCATCTAGCCATCAAGCACAGAAACATCATCTCCTAATCGCCGTTAGAATGCTGGAAGGGAACTCAAAGGTTCCATGGGAAGGTACTGGCTTTGGGGTCAGAGGGCCCAGTTTTAAAACCCCACTTCTGCCACTTACCTATGAGTCACTCATCTCTGTGGGCCTTAGTTACCCGATTTGTAAAATGAGGGGGCCGTGGTAGATGAACTCTAAAATCTACCAGCCCTCAAATTATGATCCTTGCATTTCTCAGGTGAGAAAGTGGAGACCAAGAGAGCTTCAAATGCCATACTTCAGATCACATAAACAGTAAATACAATTATCTCTTCCACATCACAGCTTTCCCAATTGTACTTTCAGTATATCACAGGGCAGTATAAGAAATTAAATGAGAATTTGGGGAGTTTTACAGAAGCTGCAGATGACATGTGAAGGTCAGCTGACAACACAGAAAAAGTTTAGAAACTCAGAAATGCATAAAATATATGTATAGTATTGTATAACATCAACATACTTAATCTTTTAATGCCATATTAATTCATATTTCTTTTCTGGTACAAAATGGGAGCCAAATTTTGGGCAAATTTTCCAGATTAAGGGGGTGCCAAGCCCCCCCTAACCTTGCAATGTGAAAGGATAGCTGTAGTAGACTGAAGATTAAAACCCAGTTCCTTTGGCTTTATATTCAATTCTCTTTCCACTTTATTGTGCTGTGGTTGAGAAATCCAAGTGCTATAAAGGTGGGTTCCTTTCATTTCACTTAAATCTATAATTATATACAATTTGTGTTGTAATTGGCAGGGTTGTCGTAAAGGTATCCAAACAACAAACTATACAGATATGAGTGACTTAAGATAAAAACTTTTTGATGTATCATTGTGGGCAGCACAGAATATGCCCCACAGCCTACAAAGCATGTGATTAGTAGAAGCGGAAATACTTTTTTCTTGGCTATTATTGTATTTGTAATTATTGTAATTGTTCGTTTCAAAACATCAGGGTGGTTGATTTTCTTACAGGCAAGTCTTTGGAACGCTTTGACAGTAAGATCATAGGGTCACAGAATATCATGGGGTTAAGAGCTAGAAGGGACCAGAGATGTCCTCTCATCAATGGGCCCAGAGAACTGAAATCAATAATTTGAAAGCATTTCAGCAGTAAAGAGGCAGCTAAACTGATGGAGTGAATAGAGTTCTGGCCTAAATCAAGAATACCTGAATGTAAAATCCTGCCATTGACAAGCCTGACTACTCATTAATTGTGCAAGTCAGTTTGCCTCAGTTTCTTCAACTGTAAAATGGGAACAAAAATAGTGCCTATCTCCCAAAGTTTTTAATGAGGGTTAAGTGAGATATTTGTAAAGTGTTTTGCATGCTTTTAAATACCATATAAATGCTTGTTATAAACATAGCTGGGATTTGAAGCCAGGTTCTCTACACACCCAATGCTCTTGCTGATACAAGCTGACACAGGCCTGAGATTGTACGTCTAGCTTTCAAAGTGGAGCTAGGACAGCATCTTCTTCTGCCCATCCCCCTTTCTCCCTTGCCTGAGGCTGTTGATTGTCAATTTAATTCAGTGAGCATTTATTAAGTGCCTATTAGATGTAGGCTCTGTGCTGAGTTCTTTGGGGTACAAAAAGAGTAAAACACAGTCTCTACCTTCAAGAGTCTTAGAATCTAATGGGGGAGATAACATGCAAGCAAATATACACAAATTAAGTGATATATACAGTTGTTGTGTCCTTTCTTCTTGAGGAGGACCATGACATCAAAATGATGACATGACTTCCAGTTGACTTTGATTTGAGTGAGGGAGGTCTGTGCAAGGTCATGAACCTCACTTTCTTCTCCTGAGCCATCTGGATCCAGTGACCTGATAGGATAAATAGGAAACAACAGAGGAAAGGCAATAGAATTAAGATGGATTGGTTGGGGAAGACTTCCTGTAGAAGATGGGATTTTAGTTGGGCCTTAGAGGAAGCCAGGGAGGTCAGTAACTGGAGTGGAGGAGAGTGTTCCAGCTTCCAACTCTGACTCTCCTGTTACACAGTCAGTGACCTTGAAAGGTAGTCAGAAATTCCAGAGAAAATCTGGTTATTGGAAAAGGTCTTCTAGGTAATTAATAACAATAAGCAACATTTATATAGTACTTTAAAGTTTTCAAATACACTTTGCAAATGTTATCTCATTTGACCTTCAATAATCCTGTAATGTGGGTACTATTATTATCCCAATTTTTACAGATGAGGAAACTGAGATAGAGATTAAGTAATTTGCCCAAGGGCACACATCTAGTTAGTAAGTTTTTAGGCTGAATTTGAACTCAGGTCTCTAACTCCAGGTCCAACACTTATCCATAACATAATCTACCTACTTTACCAAGTCATCTTTCTTGAATGTGCAGGAATTACCTACATCTCTGAAAGGTAATCATATACGTTTTGATATGTCACTTATAGTAATGGGAAGCTATTTTGTTATTCACTGAAAAATGTAGACCGCACTTATAAGGAGAAGAGACTAGGATGAATTAGAGGATGGACACTTCCCTATTGGATAAGATGGTTTTACCCAGCCTTACCCAAGTTTTGGGGGGTCTGTCCAAGACCCTGAACTAGAAGAAGCTGGTGGGAGGAAAGAGGTTGTAAGGAAGCCACCATAGCACAAATGTTACACCAAAGTTTTCACAACTGACCAGGGTTCTATCAGTACAACCACAGCAATGAACAGGGCAAGATGATGATGATTTTAGCTTGAATAATAGACTGAATGAGACCTATGATCCAAGGAGAATGAGATGGTGACCCTTTCTCCCTCCCTTTCTTTTAGTACAAAAGTCCTTAAACTGAGGTCTGTGAACTATGTATGCATGTATGAATATGCATATGTATACATGCATATATAAACACATGAATGTATACATATATATAGTGTGTGTATATGCAATATATAACTATATTTCAACATCAATTAATAAATATTTCATAAACATTTACAAAGTAAGATAAACTTCCTTTGTAATCCTCTATATTTTATCTTGTTCATTTAAAAACATTATCCTATGAAGGAGTCATAGTCATCACCAGACTACCAAAGGGCTCTACAACACAAAATGCTTAAAAATCCCTATAGTAGGAAAAACCCAAGTATTTCTTTTGGCCAGTTGTTCCTTCTATTTCCTCCTTCCACTATCCCTTGTATGCCATGTGAATGGCAACCAGACTTTGGGAACATTGTTCCTTTCCTGAACATTTACTTTAATTCTTAAGCCTTTGACCTGTTATGAAGCTTGATGATCATCAAAACTCAGGCTATTTGCTGTTTTTCAAAGCATGTGGAAAAAAAATGAAGAGAGAAATTTCCCCTTTCAGACATAAGACAGATTTTATTCAGCAAAGGATAATCACAGAGGCAGGAAGAGGTTGGTTTTATTTTCCTTATGTCTTGTGAAAATACTTAAGTGCCAATTCTAACTCCAGAGGGATGGTTGTGCATGTGTGGCTACCCTAGTTAAAAAAATAAGGCCTGACCTTACTTGTGAGCTCCCCCTGGTGTAGATTAATTTTCTGTGTTTCCTATGAGGGGCTGAATGGAATAGTAGGGCTGCAATGATTCCAAGTGGAGGCCTTTTAAGTTTCAAGGAACTAAATTTGTGTACCGCTGAAGCCTTGAAAATCAAGATTAGATATCAGGATGCTGAACACACTGTGGGAACAAGGTTCATTCATCAACCTTTCCTTCAACAAATTTTTTACATTTTATTAATTTTTTTTCAGTTAACAAACATTTATGTTCTCTCCTTCCCAGTTCCTCCACCCAATGAAAAAGAAGAGAAAAAAACCTTGTAAAAAAAATTTGAATAGTCAAGAAAACAAACACTTAAATCATCCTTATCTAGAAATTGGTATCCTATTCTGTATATTTATTCCTAGGGCTTTTAGGCAGAAGATGGCCAGCATTTTTCATCATCTTTGATTTTCCTCTAGGGCTGGCCATTGTTGATCAGAGTTTGTAAGTCTTTCAAAGTTGAATAAGCACTTGTTAAAAACCAGTTATGTGCCAGCGACAGTCCTATGTGCTTCGGATACAAAGACAAAACAAGTGAACGGGCCCTGCATTTAATCATCTTACATAGGGGAGAAAACGGCATGTACTTAGATGTCTCAGTCCAGTTTGAAGGTCTATTAGGAACCTAGAATGAGTAGCCATGATTATTACTGAAGATAAATTGGGTGGCTACTGTGTAAAAAGTATTATTATATTGGAAAGTCATATATTGGAATCAATGAATGAGGCCTCAACTTTTCTATTTGTTAGGTGTGTGAACGAGGGAAAGTTTTTTGACCTCTCTGTTAGTTTCATTTCTAAAATGAGAGTTGTTGTACTAGAATATCTCTAAAATCATGTGCTTTGGACATAGATCCAGTTTTCCTCTTTTATAGCTTGGGAAACTGAGTCTCAATCAGATAGAATGATTTGCTCAAAGACATGCAAATAATGAGTGGTAGAAGAGAGGTTCAAACCCTAACCCCTACAGCACTGTCAACCTGGAAAAACACTCAGAACAGTCGCTAAGTACAGTGGGGTAATGCATAGAATGTCTCCTAAGCACCTCAAGTTCACCATGTCCAAAACAGAACTCATTATTTTTCTCTCTGCTCTTTAGAATTTCCTTATTATTATTATTATTATTATTATTATTATTATTATTATTATTATTATCAAGAGCACCACTATCCATCTAGGCTTGCAACATTGGTGTCATCTTTGTCTCTTCTCTTTGAGTAAGTCATACACTCACTTTAGAACATGCAAGAACATCTTATGTATGGCTCCTTTGTTCTACAATAGCCACCATCCTGGTTCAGGCATTCCTCACCTTTTCATTTTGTTTTAATTGCCTCCTAATTGGTCTCCTTGCCTCAAGTCTGTCTCTACTCCAGTCCATCCCCCATTCAGCTGACAAAAGGATTTTCCTAAATCATATATTTGTGTCAACTCTACTCCTCTTCTCAGTAAACTCCAGTAATTCCCTGTTACTTTCAGGATTATATATAAAGTTCTTTGTTTTACATTTAAAAGTTTTGATACCCTGGCCCTTTCATATTTTTCCAACCTTATATTCTACTACTCTACAGACTCTCTAAAAACCAATCACACTAGCTTGAAATTGTGGTTCCTCCCACCTGGACACTACTTATCTCATCTCCATGAGTCACACTGGCTGTCCCTCAAGCCTAGAGTCCTCAGAATGCCAATCTCTGGCTTTCTTTAAGAACCCACTCAGGCACTGCAACCTACAGGATGACCTTCCTGGTCTTCCCAACTACTATTCCTATACCCATTAAGGTTACCTTGTTTCTATTCGATATTAATCCTGTATGTTCTCATTTTTTAATAGTCTTAATGCTTCATTATTTTATTTCTATACCTGATATAGACACATAGCCATACTCTAAATTTAGAGGTAGAAGTGGAAAGAGAACAAACATTTATTTATTAAGTGCCTACTATGTGCCAGGGACTGTTGCTAAGGGCCTCACAAATGTCATCTCATTTGAAATGGAGCTCAGTGTTCTGGATAAAAGGGTGGATTTGGATATGGAGGACCTGGGCTTGAATGGCTGCTCCGCCTCTAGCTGCTGGTGGGACCTTGGTCATGTCAGTCTCACTGGGCCTCCTCATCTGTACAATGAGTGGGCTCAATCAGAGGACCTGTAAGTTTTCTTTTAGCTCTAGGATTTTTTGTCTATGAACTTATAGTCCAATCTCTTGGTCATAGCTCTTTTATTTCATTACATATGACTGAGTAAATATGAAGTAGTTTTTTTTGAGAAATACAAAACTTGAAACATCTTGAAAACAGCATACTTACAAAGAATATTGCACATTGCTTGAGCAATACACCCAATAGAATAAAGTCATTTAAGAAAGGCTTTCTTAAGAAAAATGAGTTGATTAAGCTCTTACTGAAGAAGATGAATATTGGTCACAGTTCAAGGTTAGGAGATCACAGGTAAGAATCAGAAAGACAGAAATTAATCAATTTGTTGGGGACAGGAAGAAGAAGGAATTACGGAGCTGTCCAGGAGTATCAAACAAACTTGGCCATTGAATTCTAAGGGTTTAGTGCTAAGGGTACATGGTATACTAATGACCCCAGAGAGTTAATTCAACCTATCTTATTCCCAGTACACTGGGATAATGCATATAAAGCACATTCTAAACCCTAAATTGCTATGTAAATATCAGTTAATATTATTTGTAGCAGAATTGCTTTAAATATTAAGGGGTAGTAGTGAGAAGAACCTTGTATAATTAGGGGTGGGGGATGGAGAAGCAACAGTGAACTTAAAGTCGAGATCAGTTTTGAAATTCCAGTACCAACTACTTCCTCACTGTATGACTTCTGGCAAGCCATGTGACCTCTCTAGACCCATTTTTCCTTATCTGTAAAATGGGGAGGAGAATCATATTTGTACTGCCTAACTTCACCAGGCTGAGGTGATAATCAAATGAATGAATATATATGTAAAACAACTGGAGAGCTGTCAGTCCTCCTCCTGCTTCTGGCGACTCAAACCAAAGAGTAACAATTAGATGGTACCTTTTTGCTAGCTGGCAGTTCTGCAAAGTGTGCCCTGGCAGGCATCATAGACTTCCAGCCTGTAAGAGATCTCATCAGGTTCAGTGACTCTATGTTCAGTCCCCTCTGATAATAATCTGGGAGGCATTTGGTAAATGAATAAACTATCTGATCACTTGAGCCTTCTAGATTCTGATCAGCTTTAGCCTAAAAAAGACGGGGAGGAGACTGTGCTATGGGTATTTTTGTTCCAGAACCTCCCCTAAATGAGGTTTCAAATTGAAGAATTCTTCCCAAGTTTACAGTAAATAGAACAGAAACTTCTGGAATCCTCTTCCTCCAGGGCAAAGTCAAGGGCAACTGTAGCTCTTCAGCTGCTGCAGTTCCTCAAACAAGTTTTAATTTTGCACACAGACCACTCTTAACTTCCTGTGTTCTGTGAGCTGAGGAGCTAGCACCATGACTGGCAGCAACATTTGCTGCAACTTTTTAAACATGTGGGAAAAAAATAAGATTTCAAGCATGTATTACATTAACCAAGATTCCAAATTATCTAATTTCTTTCAACAGGCAAGTAGCCCAACTACAGGGACAGCTCCCAGAAGTCAGTCACGGCTCTCTGTCTGCCCATCCACTCAGGACATCTGTAGGTATGTATCAAACCAGAGATTCTTCTCCATCCCCCGTGCTTTTTTATTTTTAAGACTTATTCTTCTGTATTCTCATTGTGCATCCTGATACATGTGTGCTTCTTGCTTCTGCCTGACACTATTCATCAATGGTTAATATTGACATAAGAAGAAAAAATAACTAGTCATTTGGTTATTTCCTTTTCTTTCCAGTTGATCTTTTGTTTACAAACTCTAAGTTCATGCTGCCATTTTCATCTTTCTTTCTCTCTTTTTTTTCCACTGCTTTTCCATTTCCCATTTCCCACCCTTTCCTTTGCCTGTTGCATTGTTTAGATCTTCCACCTTGCATGATTTGTCAGAAGAATCATTTGAGCATTCCACCCCTGTTACAGTGCTGACGCCTAATTATAGGGAGTCTAGTAAGAAACAATTGAAACAGAGGTTTAGGCGGAGGAAGAGAGAGGCTTCTGAAAGATATGAGCATGCAGAAAAGCAGAGAAAAGGGGAGAAAAGTAAGTTTCATCTCCACATCTCAAGTCCTCGATGGAGTGAATTCCACAAAGAGATGTCTGATTCATCTTCGACAGATGAAAGTCAGTGTGTTCAGGCTTGGCAAAGGGCCCAAGAAAGAAGTAAATTTCCCCGAAGAGGAAGAAGAAGCACTAACAGGGCATGCAGAAACCTGGATGGGTCCCCAACTTCTAACACTATTGAGGTTGTCCATGTAGGGACTGGAGAGAAACAGGAGCTGACAGAATATGAGAGCTGCTCTTTAAACCACCATAGGGGAAAAGCCAAGAGATACAAAGAATATAGCCTTTCACCAACTCTCACATCTCCTGAGGCAAAGAGTTTCACAAAAGACCTTGGTGGAAATAGAAGCCGAAAGCACTTTGGAGAATCGCTGTCTTTGGCTTCTCTCAGGCAAAATGAAGTTCCCAAAGACATTTTTTCAGAGAGAGATTCAGGCACAGAAACAATACCAGGAGTGTCATGCCTAGAAGAACCAGTGGCTACAAAGACCTGTGTAACTAATACTGCTCAGGAGCTTCCTGCCCCATATGATGACAGGTGTGATGATGATTCAGAAGTATGCAGGTCAGTTGCTAATTAGAGAGACCCCGTGTCCCCTTAACATGCTGCTTCCTCTTAAGGGGCTTTGTGCATGTCCCACCATGCCCTTTGGCAATGACTGCTCGGAGGCTAATTAAGGGCTTAACAGGACCAGAAAAGGTGAGTGTGGGAGGCAAAAATCAAGATGGCTGTAGACTTGACACCAAGGTCCCTTGAACATAGACACAGAATAAAACTAGCTAGATGTCTGCTTCCTCTTCCTTAGAATTTGGAATTCTAAGTCATTTTGTCTAAGAGCCCCATAGACCACTTCTGCTTGGGTAAGCATTCTAGTTAAAGTGAGAAGGACTGTGAGGATTCTGTATTGTAGAGGGACCAACTCAAATTGAATAGCACTTTTCACCTCCAATTCATCCATGTAAATTTGCCTCAGGTCAGGAATAATGAATGAACTGGCCCCAATGCCACTAGAAAGATATTCAGGACTCAAAGGCTTGAGGCTCTGTTCTTCAAGGGCAGGCTTTTGTGGGGTTTTGTTTTTAACAAGAAATGTCACCTCTGCAGTTAGGGCTAATTTGTTGTATAATTGTCAGGCTCAGCTGGGAGATGTCAGCTGAAAAATATGAAAACATACATCACAACAGGTTGTTGGGGCAGTTGGGAGAAATGGGCAAGGGAGAAGGCTACACTGAGCTTGCAGTTGGAATGTCACTACAGCAGCTTTATATGTCCAGAAAATTTAGGTATGGTGCTTTTTATCAAGCTGTATGCATTCCTAAAATAACAGCATTGGACAAATTCATTTGAAAAAGGATTCCAGTACTATTGTACCTGTACCTTTATCTATATGAGTGAACTTAAGCATTATGAAGTCTAAATAGAACTTGTAGTGTTGTTTGGGCTTGAGTTGTCAAGATTTGGGACCAGACAAAAGGGGAGGACTTTATAAAACTGCAGTGTGTGTTGTACTTCAAAGGCATGTTATGTGGAAGTCCAATAAATGTTCTCACCTCCATTAAGAGCAGAATGGGGGGGGAGGGAATTGGGAAGAAGGGGGAGAGAGGGAGAGGGAGAGGGGGAGAGAGAGAGAGAGAGACAGAGAGAGAGAATTAGAACCCAGATTTACAGTTGAAGGATGTTGATCATAGTCAAAGAGGTGTCAGTGAGCTAGGAACTTGGAAATCTCTAGCCCAGCACATTCCAGATTCAGATGACTCCAGTTCTGGATAATTTTAGAAAAGATACAAAACAGAAGAATGGGGCATGGTTAG
This sequence comes from Notamacropus eugenii, assembly GCF_028372415.1. Taxonomy (NCBI): domain Eukaryota; kingdom Metazoa; phylum Chordata; class Mammalia; order Diprotodontia; family Macropodidae; genus Notamacropus; species Notamacropus eugenii. Next base: position 165,146,780 of record NC_092877.1, on the reverse strand, counting down.
GAAATGGACATTTTTTAAACAGAGAAAGATTAGACCCCCTTCCTCCTCCCTCACTCTCCCAAATAAAGACTTTTTTAAACTCTAACAGATGACTTCCTTTAAGAATGTGACACAAAGTCCCTTCCAGACTAGAGTGACCTGAGAGTATCATTTCTCTGGAAATTATCACTTTCCAGCTACGTGTTGTTTTTATCAATGTGCTCATCTCACTTTTAGGTTCTGGTGGGTAGGAAAACCAGCAAGAGAATTCTTGGAGTTTTGGTCAGATGTCTATCTCCTTTATCCACTTAGACAAGGAGGTTTAATGGGGAAAAAGAGGAAGGGGATATATACTCCTGACATTTTAGTATCTACCTATACTTAAGGAATTATTATCTCTAGACTTCAAAGGATTATTCAACACTGCTTCCAGTCCTATGATTTTTATTTTATAATATTAGGTAGTACTAATAGATCTCATTAAAATTTATAAAACACATTACAATTATTATCAGCAAATATCAGCAACCCTGAGTGGTAAATGTTATAATTACCCCCTTTTTATAGATAATAAAACTTAGACAGACAGAAGTTAAATACAGTTACATACCAGGAAGTACTTGAGACTGGATTCTTTTAATTCAAGTTTTCCTGATTCCAGGCCCAGTGCTCTAATCAATGTGCTGCCAGAAGTTGAAATGTATATGTATATATGTATATATATATATATATATATATATATATATATATATATATATATATATATATATGTGTGTGTGTGTGTGTGTGTGTGTGTGTGTGTGTGTGTGTGTGTATGTGTATGTATATATATATGTATGTATGTATGTATTGTGTGTGTATGTATATGTAAATATCAGTAGGTCCATGACTGCCTTTCACCAATGCAGATACCATCAATCCATGCTAACTCACCCTGTGTTATCCTTCCCCATTGCTTTCCATAAATCCTTAATAGAGAATCCAGGTGACAATGTAGAGGACTTCCTCTTGTTCCCTCCATGTTATACGAAAGCTTCAACTAGTTAAGACTGTTCAGTTGAAAGAGAGAATCCAGAGCACAGTCCTTAGCTGGATGCAGCTTTGGAGAGTAGGAAGAAAGTAGCAATGCAGAGGATATTCCTATTCCAAGTACATTTGTACTGCCATGGAATGGTTGAGCTCATATCTCAGAAAGATTATAAGATGATGTGTAATGAACCTTGTCATCAACCAGGGTTAAATCAGTCTTTGCCCCATGCCAGTTACAACTCTGAGGTATGCTCTATAAAGAAGAGACTCTTCTAATTGGAGTTATAGAAATAATTTTTTCCTAATAGAGATTTGTTCCTTTTAGAAAAGGCTTTCACTTAGACTTTTGCTGACAAGAGATTCAATAATATATAAGTACAATCAGTGCATCAACAAGCTTTTATTAAGCTCTTATTTATATTCCAGGCACTATACCATGTGCTGGGAAAACAAAAAAAGGAAGGAACAGTACCTGGACTCAAGGAGCTTACATTCTTTCTTATTTTATTAAATTTATTTATTTATTTTTAGTTTTGAACATCCACTTCCATAAGATTTTGAGTTCCAAATTTTCTCCTCATCTTTCTCCTCCCCCCACATCAAAAGAGCATGTAATTTGATATAGGCTGTACATATACATTCATATTAAACTTATTTTCATATTAGTCATGTAATAAAGAATTAGAACCAGTGTGAGAAACCATGAGAAAGAAGAAACAAGAGAGAGAGAGAGAGAGAGAGAGAGAGAGAGAGAGAGAGAAAGAGTGCAAATGATATGCTCCAATCTCCATTAAGACTCCATAGTTCTTTTTCTGGATGTGGACAGCATTTTCCATCCTGAATCTTTTTAGAGTTGTCTTAGATCCTTGCATTACTAAGAAGAGGTAAATCTATCAAAATTAATCATCATACAATGTGGCTGTTATTATGTACAATGTTCTCTTGGTTTTGCTGGCTTCACTCAGTATCAGTTCATAAGTTTTTATGACTTTCCAGGTTCTCCTGAAATCATTCCAAGTTTTTCTGAAGTTCACCTGCTCTTCGTTTCTTATAGCACAACAACATTCCATTACACTCATATACCACTCATATACCACATTTCCCAATTGATGGGCATCCCCTCAGTTTCCAATTCTTTGCCACCACAAAAAGAGCTGCTATAAATATTTTTGTACATGTGGGTTCTTTTCCCATTTTTATGATCTCTTTGGGATACAGACCTGAAAGTGGTATTGCTGGATCAAAGGGTATCCACTGTTTTATAACCCTTTGGATTATATAGTTCCAAATTGCTCTCCACAATGGTTAGATCAGATCACAACTCCACCAACAATTCATTAGTGTTCCAATTTCCCCACATCTCCACAATTTATCACTTTCCTGTTTTGTCATGTTGACCAATCTGATAGGTGTGATGTGGTACCTCAGAGTTGTTTTGATTTGCATTTCTCTAAGCAATAGTGATTTAGAGCATTTTTTTATGTGGCTATAGATAACTTTAATTTCTTCCTCTGAAAACTGCCTGTTCATATCCTTTGATGATTTATCAATTAAGAAATGATATATATTCTCATAAATTTGACTCAGTTGTCTATAGATTTTAGAAATGAGGCCTTTATCAGAGACACTGGTTAAAAAATTCTTTCCCAGTTTTCTACTTCCTTCCTAATCTTGATTATATTGACCTTGTTTGTACAAAACCTTTTCAATTTAATGAAATCAAAATCATCCATTTTGCATTTCATAATGTTCTCTATCTCTTGTTTGGTCATAAATTCTTCCATTATCCATTAATCTGACAGGTAAGCTATTCCTTGCTCTCCCAGCTTGCTTATAGTATCAGTCTTTATATTTAAACATGTACCTATTTTGACTTTATCTTGGGAGAGGGTGCAAGATGTTGGTCTCTTCCTAGTTTCTGCCATCCTATTTTTCAGTTTTCCCAAGTGAGTTCTTATCCCAGAAGCTGGAGTCTTTGGGTTTATCAAACAGTAGATTATGAGAGACATAGACTACTAGGTCTTGTGTATCTAATGTATTCCACTGATTCACGCTCTACTTCTTAGTCAGTAACAAGTAATTTAGATGATTGCTGCTTTATAATACAATTTAAGATCTGATATGGTTAGGTCACCTTCCCTTGCATTTCTTTCCATTAATTCCTTTGATATTCTTGACCTCTTGTGCTTCTAGATGAATTTTATTATTTTTTCTAGCTCTATAAATAATTTTTTGGTAGTTTGATTGGTATGGCACTGTCATTTTTATTATATTAACTCAGGTTATCCACAAGCAACTGATGTTTTTCCAATTATTTAGATCTGACTTCATTTTTGTAATTGTGTTCATATAGTTCCTGGGTTTGTTTGGCAGGTAGACTCACAACTATTTTGTATGTACAATAATTTTAAATGGAATTTCTCTATCTCTTGCTGTTGGGCTTTGTAATATATAGAAGTCCATGTGGGTTTCTTTTATATTGTGCAACTTTGTTAAAGTTGTTTATTATTTCAAGTAGTTTTTTACTTGATTCTCTAGGATTCTCTAAGTACATCATCATATCATCTGCAAAGAATGATAGCTTTGTTTCCTCTTTACCTATTCTAATTCCTTCAATTTCTTTTTCTTCTCTTATTTCTAAAGCTTACATTTCTAATACCATATTGAATAACAGTGGTGATAATGGACATTCTTGTTTCACCCCTGATCTTATTGGAAATGCTTCTCATTTATCCCCATAACATAGAATGCTGGCTGATGGTTTTAGGTAGATGCTACTTATTATTTTAAGGAAGACTCCACTTATTTCTATGCTCTCTAGTGTTTTTAATGGGAATGAGTATTGTATTTTGTCAAAAGCTTTTTCTGTGTCTATTAAGATAATCATTTGGTTTCTATTATTTTTGTTGTTTTGGTCAATTATGCTGATATTTTCCCTAATATTAAACCAGCTCTCCACTCCTTGTATAAATCCTGCCTGGCCATAAAGTATTATTCTCATGATGAAGTGCTGTAATCTTTTTGCCAATATTTTATTTAAAATTTTTGCTTCTGTATTCATTAGGGAAATTGATCTATAATTTTCTTTCTCTTTTGACTCTTCCTGGTTTAAGTGTCAAGTACATATTTGTATCATAAAAAAGAATTTGATAGGACTCCTTCTTCACCTGTTTCCCAAGTAGCCTATATAGTATTGGAATTAATTGTTATTTTATCAATCTTTCCTTTGGTTTTCAGTATTTCTAATTTGGTATAATATTGGAGATTTGTAATTTGTTCTTTTTCTAGCTTTTTTTAGTTACATGCCCAATTCATTGATCTCCTCTTTCTCTATTTTAGTCATGTAAATATTTAGAGCTATAAAATTTTCCCTAGGAACTGCTTTTTCTGTATCCCATCAGTTTTGGTATGTTGTCTCATTATTGTCACTCTCTTAGATGAAGTTATTGATTTTTTCTATGATTTGTTTTTTGACCTACTCATTTTTTAGGATTATATTATTTAATTTCCAATTAATTTTTAGTCTCTTTCCACATCCCATCATGATCTGAAAAGGATGCATTTAATATTCCTGCATTCTGCATTGGATTGTGAGATTTTTATGCCCTTTTATGGTCGGTTTTTGTGTAGGTGTCATGTACCATTGAGAAAAAGATATATGCCTTAATATCCCTATTCACTTTTCTCCTGAGGTCTCCCATATGTAACTTTTCTAAAATTTTGTTCACCTCCTCAAGTTCTTTCTTGTTTATTTTGTGGTTAGATTTATCTAGTTCTGAGAGGGGGAGGTTGGGGTCCCCCACTTGTATAGTTCTGCTGTCTGTATCTTCCTACAACTCCTATAACTTGTCTTCTAAGAATTTGAATACTGTAGTAATGATGTTTGTAATGATATGCTTCCCTGTCTACAATGCCTTTTAGTAGGATGTAGCTTCCTACTTTGTCTCTTTTAATTATTATCTATTTTTGCTTTTACTTTGTCTGAGATCTGAATTGCTACCCCTGTTTTTGTTACTTCAGCTGAAGCATAGTGTAGTCTACTCCAGCCTTTTACCTTTACTCTGTATATCTCTCTGTTTCAAATGTGTTTCTTATAAACAGCATATTGTAGGATTATGATTTTTTTAATCCATTCTGTTATCCACTTCCATTTTATGGGAGAGTTCATCCCATTCACATTCACAGTTATGATTCCAATCTTTGTCTTTCTCTCCTTCCTGTTTACACTGTTCTTTCTCCTTTCTCCCTTTCCCTCCTCACTAAAGTTTTGCTTTGGACCACTGCCTCTCTCAATTTGCGCTTCCTTCTATTAGTGCCCTTCCTTTTCTTTTCATTTTGCCTTACTACTTCTTTCCTCCCTTCTATCTCCTCCCCTTCCTTTTCCTCTCCAAAGGGAGGTATATTTTTATGGCTAGAGGATGAATTGATGATTTTGGCATTTGGCTACAATATTCCTTATCATTTTCAATTTGGAATCTCTGTCAGGAAGTGATCAGTGGATTCTTTTGATGACTATTTTATCCTCTGGTTCTAGGACCTCAGGGTAGTTTTCCTTGATGATTTCTTGAAAGATGCTGTCCAGGATTTTTTTTTAATTATGGCTTTCAGGTAGACCAATCATTCTTAAATTATCTTTCCTGGATTTATTTTCCAGGTCAGTTGTTTTTCCCATGAGTTGTTTTACATCTTCTATTTTTTTCATTCTTTTGATTTTGTTTGATTGATTTTTGATGTCTCATAGAGTCATTAGCTTTTATTTGTTCAATTCTAATTTTTATCAAATTGTTTTCTTCTGTTAGTTTTTGTACCTCTTTTTCTATTTACCCAATTCTACTTTTTAAGTTGTTTTCTTCAGTGTACCTTTTTTTATATTTTGTCAGTTGTTTTTGTAAAGGAAATTCAATTTTTCTTCTACCTCTCTTATTTGACTTTTAAAATCCTTCTTGAGCTCTTTTAAGCAGGCTTTTAGAGCTTGAGACCAGTTCATATTCCCCTTTGAGGTTTGTGATGTAGATGTATTGACAATGTTATCCTCTCCTGAATTTGAATTTTGATCTTCTCAGTCCCCAAAATAATTCTCTATGGTCATTTTGTTGTTGTTGTTGCTTTTTGCTCAAGGTGTTTGACCTTTCTCTGGTTTTTAAAGTTGATCTCTTCTTCTGGAGAACAAGGGTCAGTATACCATGCTTCTTTTGCCAGGGGCTTTGTATGCTAAGGCCTCAGATTCTGGCAGCTGGAGGCTGTAGGGGTCTGGTGCTGAGGTAGAGCTGGCATATGCTGAAGTCAAGTGGGGTTTTTCTGTGTTCCTGGGTTACACTGAAGCTCATGGTGTGGGGAATGAGGTTTGGTCTGGCCTCTGGAGGTTGCTTTCTCATGAGGGGCTGCTCTAGAACACTGATAGGTTTAGCTACTGGTGAAGACCTGTCTACCAGCACACATGGTGATTTCCACACCAGCATCTGCCAGTTCCTCTGGCTGTGCCAATATATGTGGGGGTCCTGGCATTGGTGCTTGCCTGCTCCACCACCCTGGGGCTCAGAATCTCTTGCTGCTTTTCTGGGACACCTCTCATCTTGGACTGGTCCCATTCAGCCACATCAAGGGAGACCTTTCCTGTTGATCATCCTAGACTCCCAAGCTAAAAGACTGTTGCACCTAGTCTTTCTGCTGGCTCCACTGTTCCAGAATTTTTCCTGGGGCAATATTTGGGGAGTTTTCAAAGTCAGTAAGGGAGTGTGAGAGTGCTTATTCCACCATCTTGGCTCCCAGAAGTCAAAATAGGTGACTTTCAAACGTTCCATCTGTGAGCTAAGAACTCCAGAAGCAACTGCTGCCACTACTCCTATTGATTCAATCACTTCCAAGGTCTGCTCTCGGTTTGCTGGGGCTGAGGCTGTACTGGCATGGCCTATGCTATACTATCCAGGTCAGATAAAGTCTTCCTGATGACCTTCTAAGTTGTCTTTGGCATCTGTGTGCTAAGTCTGGAAAGTGCCTCTGCTGCCAGTGATTCAGTGTTCTGAAGTCTGCTCTGGCTTTGCTGGGGCCGGATCTGTACTGGACTGCACTCCTCTCTCAACCTGATTCAACAGACCTTTCCTGTCAACTTTCCAGGTTGTCTTGAATTGGAAATCTGCCTCACTCTGCCTGTTTGTGGGTTCTGCCACTCTAGAATTTGTTTGGAGTAACTTTATAAAGGCATTTGAAGATGAAGGAGAGCTCAGGCATGTCCCTGCCTTCACTCCACTATCTTGGCTCTGTCCAAAAGAGTTTGCATTTTAATAGGGAGGCCAATATGCAAATAACTAGGTAGTCAAAACTATAGTCAGAGTACATAGAAGGTGATCTCTCAGAAAAAGGTGACTTTTTTTCCAATACCCCTAGGTATTTCCATACCCCTAGGTACTCGTAATCTAAAGAAACCATGAAGGGATTTAGAATGGGTCCTGCCAAATAATGTTAGGTGACACAGGTTTACTGTTGAATGAGAGGTTTAGAACATAAATATTTCAGGAGTGAAGAGCAAGACTGGGTTTTGTTGGTCAGTCATTTTCAGTTAGATTCTTCATGACCCCATTTGGGTTTTTTTTGGCAGAGCTGACTACAGTGGTTTGCCATTTCCTTCTCCAGATCATTTTACAGATGAGGAACTGAGGCAAACAGGGTTAAGTGACTTGCCCAGCGTCATAGCTAGTAAGTATGTGAGGCCCGATTTGAACTCAGAAAGATGAGGCTTCATGACTCCAGGCCTGACACTCTATGCACTATGCCACCTAGCTGCTGAAGGACTGCTAGGGAAATTTTCACAGAAGAGGTCAGGCATTTACTGTCAGGATTTATATAAATGAAGATTAGGGGGGATGAGCATGAACACATTGCTATAGCTGATAAACCAGGAACCATGAGAAACAAATTTGACTGCCTGAAGTAAAGGATTCTTGGAGAGGACAAGAAAGAAATAAAGTAGGTTGGAAGCAGATTGTGAAGACTAAGGACTTGGGACTTTGAAGTTTGTACTTTATCCTGTAAAGAAGAGCAAACTTTTGAAGTTTTCTGAGCTGTAGGGTGATGTATGCCAAGTGTTATAATAGAAAGTTTAATTTGGAAATATAATAAATTGACTAGATTAGGGGAAGTGAAAGGTATGGGAATGAGGAAAAACTGGATGTAGGGATTCCATGAAAAGATAGTTAAATTTGGAGTCAGAGGGTATGGGTTTGAATCTCTACTCTCCCAATTACCACCTGGGTAAGCTTGAGCAAATAACTTCTTTGAAATTCAGTTTCTCCCTCTCAAAAGTGAAGAAGTTAGATGAGATGATCTCAAGGTTATTTGTCTTCTAAATTTGTAATCCTATAAAGGTGCAAGGTGATAGGGACCCAAACTTGGGATAGTAGTACTGGGAATGGGAAAGAAGGAATAGATAGATTGAATAGTCCTAAGAGAGAAAGGTCTGACAGAACTCAAGGACAGACTGGATGGAAGTGGAATTCTTTCAGGTCATAGGTCATACCTTATTCATATTTGTGTTTCTCTTAGGACCTAGCATGCTGTCTTAAAATAAGAGAGAGCCCAAGTATTTTAGGAATGAAATAAAATGGATGAAGATAGAACTAAGGTTGTGGAAATTAGGAAAATGATAATATCATTGGCAGGAGTGGAGAAGTTAAAGAGACAGCTAATGTGAGGGGGTAGAGAAAAAAGGGAAGAAGATAACAGAGCTCCTTTTAAGTGTGCTGAGTTCCATAGGTAATATAAATGATAGGTAAGTGTGGTGGTGGAAGTAGTGGTTGTTCGGTCATTTCAGTAGTGTAGGACTCTTCATGACCCCGTTTGGGGTTTTCTTGGCAAAGATACTGGACTAAATTTGCTCTTTCTTTGTCCGGCTCATTTTACAGATGAGGAAAGAAGGGCAGGCATAGTTCAGTGACGTACCCAGGGTTACACAACTAGTAAGTTTCTGAGGCCAGATTTCAGTTCAGATAGATGAGTCTTTCTGACTCCACCTTCCTGAAGCTCAGTTGCTAGGCCACAATTAGAAAATTGTCAGGAGGAGATGACACCTCCAACATAAGGAATAGATAAAAGTCCCTCAGAATGGAAGTAAAAAGAAGGATAAGGAGAAAGCTTTGGGCTCTGAACATGTAGGTGGAGGGAACCAGAGTATACAGAAAACCCAGTGAAAGAAGAGAGAAAAGGCTAGCTTGAAATCAGTCCCAACAAAAATGGCAGAGTCTTAAGAATTAAACTACAAAAGCATGAATACAAAGGACCCAACTAGAAGAAGTGGGAGAACTGTCTAAACATACTGAAAGGAAAGCATGAAACTTATAAAATACAGTCTATTTTTTAAAAGATGCATAAAAAATGAGAAGCAAGGGTATGTAAAGTAAGATGAATGCAAAAGAAAGGCCCACCTTTCCCCCTAAAAACCAAGAATTTCAATAGAACTAGGAGGACTAGGAGAATTATAGGTAAGAATGAGGTGAAGCTGGTGATGAAGAATATAGGAAAAAAAAGGGCAAGGGGTAATAGGAAGCTGGGTGATATAATGCAGAGATTACTTTGAGCTCAGATCCTGCTTTATACATTTAATAGTTCTGTGATCATGAATCATTTAATCCCTGACCTTCAGTAATATCTGTAATATGGGAATAATAACAGCATTTATCTCCTGAGGTTGTTTTAAAGTACTGACCTTAAAGCTTTACATAAAGGTTAGCTATTATGATGACTATTTTATGTCTCTTTGGGGAGGGAGAAAGATTAAAGAAAGGAAGGATAAAAAAAAGCATCTGTTGTCTGTGGAAGAAATAAAAATAAAGGACTGCCTGGGAAAGCCCAAACTTCTTTAATCTTATTTAGTTTCTATTACTCTAACAAAGGGAGAAGTCTTTAGTCTGAAAATGAGAGGTAAAAAATGTTTGAAGAGGAGTTGAAACCCAGGATAGGTGAGAAAATAATAAAAGAAGATCCCAATGACCTCAGCAAGTACTAGTCGCCAAGATTGGATGACCTTTCTTCCACAGCTAACAAGCGGATACTGTCAAGCCACTAGATCTTTGAGAAGTTGTAGATAATACAAAAGGAACCATAGAACTGAAGAGAGGAAAAATTTTCCCCCTTTCTCAGAAAATGAGGAAAGGTTAGAGTGTTCATCATCTAGGTTGATGAATTTGACTTTGAATTCTGGCAAATTTATGAAACATTTTGGTTAAATCGTTGGCTTGCAAGAAATCAGAAATGGTAAGTCTGGGGATCGCTGAGAACCAGCAAGTCTTCATCCAAAACAATTAATGCCACAAACACTTCCTTTTCTGATTTGTAGAATGTGATAGACATAGTGTACTTAGAATGCTGCCAAGCATTTTGTGAAGTCTCTCATACAGTAACTGTGAACAAGCTGGCAATCTGGAGGCATTTCTCCTTTTGTAGTCGTGTAGTTCAGTCCTTTCAGTTGTGTCTGACTCTTCTTGACCCTATTTGGAGTTTTCTTGACAAAAATACAGGACTAGTTTGCCATTTCCTTCTCCAGCTTATTTTTCAGAAGAGGAAACTGAGGTAAATAGGTTTAAGTGATTTATTCAGGGTCATATAGAGTCTGAGGCTGAATTTGAATTCAGGAAGAGTATCATCCTAATTCCAAGCCCAGTGCTCTATCCACTCGGCCCAATGCTATTAAAAAAATGACATGCTAACTATTTCTCCCAACTTTTAATCTTCAAATTTCATAAAAATTCTATCTTTGCTTTGATCCAAGTCATAAAGGCAGAGATATCATGCTAATGACATTTGTATGAGAAAAGGTAAAGTAATTAACATGTATGACAGAGTCAGGATCAAAATGAATCTCAGTAGGGTAGGATGATGGTTTGAATCTAATAAGTAGAATTTACTAGGAATAAATTTAAAGTCTGACACTTGGGTTCAGAAACCAACCTATTGCTCTAGAGGGTAAAGATCATAAATTTAGATATAGAAGGAAACTCAGTGACTGTCTAGTCCAAACCCCTCATTTCACAGAGGAAAAAACAGACCCAGGAAGATTAATTGACCTAGTCAAGGTGAAGATTCTAAGCATCAGAGGACAGATTTAAACTCAAGTTCTTGATTACAGAGCCAAGATTTCTTCTATTGTGCCATTGTGCTTAAGTGGCATGGTTAGACATGAAAAAAAATGGGTGTTTTAGTAGACTTCAAACTCAATATGAATTAGTAATTATAATGTTGAAGAGAGAGAGAGATGGGAGAGCTGGTTCAAAATGTGAATGAATTCACTTAGACCTTCTCTGTAGCCACTGGGAGCTTTATTGACGCAAAAGCAGTGGGCCTGAGATTTCACAAAGAGCTAAACAAAAGCAGTGGTAGAGGAAAAGAACCAGGCTTATATAGGATGATTTTAGGGTTTCCTTGTGGGGGTTGGAGATCTAGGGTAAGTCTTGCAAGATAAAAGGCACAGGGTCACAAGATAAGGAAATTCCATTCCCCAGGAAGAGGGGTGGGGACAGGGAATCTTATGATCCAGAATAAGGGGAAGTTGTGGTAAGGGGAGACTTTACGGCACCTTATTTTAACTCTTAGGGCACTGTTTCTATCCACATCAATAATGGCTAAAAACAGGAATGTTATCCCAGTCTGATTTAACAAAAGATGGTATCTAGAGAAAAAGGGTATTGTAGTGCCAGAGTTTGGCATAAAGATACCCTGAAATGGTCAACAATTCCCATTGTTTGGAAATCAAACTCATTTTAAAAATTATTTCTTCTGTTTTTTATCATTTTCATTTATAATCCTTCTCTTTCTCCTTTCCCAGAATCATTCCTTGTAACCAAAAAAAATAAAAAATAAAACACAATTCAGCAAAATTAACCAGTGCACCAAATTAGGCAGTATTCTATTTGTTGTTCCCCACCCTTAGTCTACAAAGAAAGAAACTTCATTTTCTTCTCCCTTTTTTGCAGTACCAAGCTTGACTATTGTAGTTATGTAGTGTTCACAGCACAATTTTGTTGTTATTGTTGTTCTTTCCTTTTATATGGTTGTGGTTGGTATTTTGTTTTTCCTGGTTCAATTTATTTCCCTTGACATCAATTCATATAAGTCTTTCCATGTTTCTCTGTATTCTTCATATTCATCATTTCTTAAGCCACAGTAATAGTCCATTTATTTCTCTGTATTACAGTTTGTTCAGCCTTTCTATATTTGGTTGACATCTATGCCATTTCTACTTCTTTGCAACTACACAAACCTAAGATCCATTTTGAGGGATCAGATAAGCAGCTTTGAGATCAAATTTCCCAAATATATATTTCATCATTGCTCAAATCTCCCCTGAATGTATTCTGTACATAACTCCTAAACATCAGAAGAATAATATGTTAATATGTACTTCTACTGGTAAAGCAGTCAAGTTCATTAAAATAACAGCAGAGAGGTCAGTAGAGAAAAATCTCATACAACCAATCTGAGCTACTACAAACTTCTTAGATCATGCTGTACACTTCTCCACTCTTTTAGACACTCAGAATTTCTTGCAAGGGATGCACCAGTCTAACTCAGATACACCAGCATGCTGTCTTGATCTGGGTGGAGTCCTAATGATTATCTGTGGTGGTTCATTGCCCAGCTGAGTTCCTCTGACAGTGTTTTCATTCTTCCTCATCTCTAGTCATATGACATCATAGTGTTAACCACTCTCTTCTATCCATAATACTTGCTAATAGATAGTTTTACTAATCTGAAATATTTTGACTGAAAATGTTTAGACTGGAGGAGAGAAGGCTTGGGAGGTACTTGTCTGTGAATAATTGGGGGTAGCTAGGTGGCACAGATAGAGTCCCAAGCCTGGAGTCAGGAAGACTCATCTTCATGAGTTCAAATCCAGTCTCAGAGACTTCCTGGTTGTGTGACTTTAGGCAGATCACATAACCCTGATCCCCTCAGTTCCTCATCTGTAAAGTGAGCTGAAAGAGGAAATGGCAAACCACTGCAGTATCTCTGCAAGAAAACCCCCATTTGGGTCATAAAAGGTTGGACTTGACTGAACACAACACAACATAACACAACGACCTGAGGACTTGTCATGCAGTTTGGAATCTAAGAACATAGCTCAGAATCTAAGACCAGAATATCAGACAGCAGGCAGAAACCAGGATTCACCTCAATGTAAGGAAATAGTTCCTAACAAATAGACCTAGAAAAAAAGAGGATTCGGCTGCTCTTGAGTGCTGCTGGAGGTCTTTAATCAGACAATAGATCACTTGTGTCAGGGTTACCATAGAGAGGATTCCTAGATGTCCTCCATAATCCCTTCTGATGATGAGCTTCTGCAGTTGTGTGAATCTGTTTGAATTGTAGGTTCTTTTCCAAAAGCCCTCTTACCAAAAGAGAGACTCTTCTAGCATATCCCCCCAAGTCTCCCTTCTGTGCTCCTCTCTTCAACATTCTAGTCGTGGCTTCTCCCACATTAGAAGGTTGCAAGCAAAGTTGGGTGTGGCCATTTGTCAGGAATGTCATAGACAGAATTTTTGTCCAACTTTGGGCTTTATTAAATAGCCCTCTCAGGACTGTTCCAATTCTGAGATTCTGTGAATTAAAGGGTTCAGTGCCCTCATGAATTTTCTCAGTTTGGAAAGAAGAAACATGATACCCATAAGAAAGAAGGAAATATGTTAAGAATCTACTCTCAGCCACTGAAGTGATTTTCCTAAAGCAGATGTCTGATCATGGTACTCCCCCTACTCAGTAATCTCCAGTGGCTCCCTTTGGCCTCCAGGAACATATTCAAAATGTTCTTTTTGACATTCATTGCCCTTCTTAGCCTAGCCCCCTTCTACCTTTCCAGTCTTTTTATACCTCACTCTGTAACACCCAGTGACACTGACCTCCTCCCTGTTCCAAGAACAAAACACTCCATTCATGGAGAATGATCCAGCTCTGGATCATTCTCCCTATCTGTCCTCCGTGCCTGGATGCTCTCCCTCCTCTGTTCTGGCTACTGATCTCACTGAATTCTTTAAGCCCCAACTCAAACCTCACTTTCTACAGGAAACCTGTCCCAACCCCTCTTCATTCCAGTGCCTTCTCTCTGTTGATTATTTCCTATTTATCCTGTATATAGGATGTTTTGTACATTTTTGTTTGCACATTGTCTCCCCATTAGATTGTAAACTCCTGGAGAACAGGGACTGTCTTTTGCTTCTTTGTACCCCCAGTGCTTAACACAGTGCCTGGCCCATAGCAGGTGCTCAAAAAATGTTTAGTGATTGACTGATTGACTGATGTTCCAGGCACTGTGCTGAGAGCTTATCAAATATTTTATTTGTTCCTTATAATCTGGGAAGTAAATGCCATTATTATTCCCATTTTATAGTTGAGCAAACTGGGTCAGGAAGTTAAGTGGCCTGGCCAGATTTACAACCAGTAAATATCTGAGGCCAGACTGGAACTGAGATGCTCCTGATTCCAAAGTGTGCTGCCTAGCAGCTACAGTGATGGACTTTCAGAACTAGAAAGAAGCTTGGCAGTCCATTCAGTCCCCTCATTTTTTATTTATTTATTTAGTATAAAGAATTGTTTAGCACTTGTTTTAAGAACTTTGAGTTCCAAATTCTCTCCCTCCCTTCCTCCCCACCCCCCATCACTGAGAAGGCAAACAATTCCATATAGGCTATATATTTGCAGACATGCAAAATATATCCACAATAGTCATGTTGTGAAAGAAAATACAAACAAAAATAAACCTCAAGAAGAATAAAGAAAATGAAAAAACCCAACAATTTCTTCTGTCTGTATTCAGACACTATCAGTTCTCTCTGGGGATGGATAGCATTTTTCATCCTTTGTCCTTCAGAGTCATCGTGGATTGTTGTGTTGCTAAAAGAATAGCTTAGTCATTCACAGCTTACAATTTTACAATATTGCTGTCATTTTGTGCCCAGTACATTTCACTTTGTATCAACTCCTGTAAGTCTTTCTAGGTTTTTCTGAGAGCGTCCTGTGCATCATTTCTTATAGTATAATAGCATTCCATCATAATTTATTCAGCCATTCCCCAATTGATGTGCATCACCCCAATTTTTAATTCTTTACCCCCAGAAAAGAGTTGCTATAGTTTTATACATATAGGTCTTTTTCCTTTTTGCTTTTTTAATCTCTTTTCAGATACATCAGTCCCGTCATTTTAGAGATAATTAATTAATCTAGCACATCTACAAGTTAGTGACAGCCTTGTGTTTAGAACTCATCCCTTCTGTCTCCCAGTTCACTATTCGTTTCACTATGAGAGGTGCAATGATGCTGTTTATTTTCCTGAACTAATAGGTTAAGCCAATGTGGTTCAAAGTTCAGAATCAAGTTGAAATCATAGATTAATACAAGTTGACTGGGAACTTGTACTAAGTCCTATCTGTGACCTCTTTAAAAAAACGATTAATTTGGAAATCAGTGACTTGCAAGGTAAACTTTTCCATTTTTATATTGTATGTTTTGTATATTCCCAGCTGACCAGGCATGTTCTTTATTGAGAAATGAATGTAAGCAACAACTTGTATATGCTAACCAAAATGGTTCCAATTTGTAAGGGGCAACAAACTGAAAAGACCTTGTTTGGGAAGAATAACTGAAAAAAGAGAAACTTCTTAAAGTACCCATATTCCATAATAGCAGATGACTTTTCTAGTCTAAGGAAGTATTTGCATGCATATGACCACTTATTTAATGTTTACATATGATAGCTTGGATCTTTTAGAGAATTTACATATACAATTTAGTTTTTCTATTTTTTTCATCAGGGCAATTTAACTGGACCTAATGTTATAAAAGCATCTTTCATCTAAATATAAACCAGATTTCTGTAGGCATGTCCAGATCTCCTAAGATGGAGGTGCCTTTAGAACATGTCCACATTGACCAACATGGAGGTCCCTTACCAAGTGGGATATAGCCTCCTCTGATTGGTTACTTATTTTGGGTGCTCCCTTTCTCACTGTAGCCCTTTTCAGAAGTTTTTATCTGCTACATCCAGAGAATAAAGATCTCAGTTCATCCACAACATGGGTCCTATGAATTGTACTGATGAAAAAGTAAGGATTTTCCTTCTCCTTCTCCCTCTTTTATCTGTCCTCTGAGAAATGGGCCTGGCCATGTTTGTTTCTCTTTGTATGATTTATCCTCCACAGTCTCAAGTGCTGCAGGGCCTGAGAGTTCAAATCATAGTGACCTTAGTGCCAGGAGTACAGTCAGTACAGTCAGCCTACCCAGCATGGAAGCCTTCAGAAGCCAAGGTTTTTGGGACTCAAGTCAAGAGTGGTTTCATACTCAGAGCTGGGATTATGCTCTATGGAACTGAGCTAAGCTATGAACCTAATATCTTTGCCCTCTTCAGACACTGAGGTGGTACAAAGGGGGAGGGAATTATGCCTTCCATGTTTTCAAGAAGTAAGTCTGTATATTTGTAGTTATGGTAAAATGGTAAAATCTAACTTACCTGGCAGTAGAAGCCAGGGATACATGTAACATATGTGAAGCCAGTGTTACAAATGCATTAACATGTATTTGTGTATTGACATGTGTGTATACATAGATGATTTTTGTGTATATATATATATATATATATACATATATATGTTTATCACATATGTTATGTGTGACATAGACTACCCTTACCCTCCTCACCTGGAAGCCAGGTTAGATTAGATTTCACTTTTTCACACCTTCCTCAACCAGGCTTTTATGGTACTTTTAAAGGGGGTTGGAGGGTACCTAGGTGATCTGCAAATGGCTTTAGCCCTCACTGATAGTGTTCTCTCAACTATACAGGATAGTCCCCTGTACCTCAGTTCCATTAGCCACTTAACAGTCAGATTAGACTTTAGACAGAAATATTTATTTCAGAAAGCATAATCACAAATGTCCCAGTTCCAAATCCAAAACCCTTCTCAAAACCAAGCACCCTGGTTTCCCGAGGCTCCCATGCCTGACTGGCTGACTACACCATCCAACCTGCAATCCTGGCTTCAAGATCACTACGCTCAAACTCCCAGTCTCCTGAGGATTGCCTCTGGCACCTGAAACCAAGGAAGATAAACCACGCAGCAGAGAAACAAATACCCCTAGATCTATTTTGAAGAGCTGGGGTAACAGAAATCAGCTGAAAGAGTGACAGAAAAGAGAACTCCAGAATAAGAACCAGTGGCTCAGTCTTGACAGTTTTAAAGATAAGACTGGAAGCCAGTCAGGGGAGGCTACCCTCACCCATGTGGTAGGAGACACAAGTCTTCCATGTTGGATAAACTGGACATGGTCTAAAAGAACTGGACATGCTCAGAAAGGTCCAGGTTACATAAATATATGTATATTTGTGCATCTGCATATATGTGCACGTGTATATCTAAATGATCACACATATACCCTCTAACAACTTTGTGAAAATGAAAACTAGGCAAAATTTTCATGATCCAAGATTTTCAAATTGAGATAAAGGTCAGAGGAGGTCAACCCATATGGTGAACTAATGGAGAATCTGGAAACAAAGTTCTGTGGGGAATGGTTATATGAACTGGTGATGTTTAACTTAGAAAACAGTAGTATTGGGTAGGATTGGAGGTGGAAGGAGAATATATCTTAATCACCGTCTTCAAATACTGAAAGCTCTAGAATGAGAAAAGAGTGGAAATTTTCTGTCACTCCAGAAGCTGAACCAGATCCTGTGAAAAAAGTTCTAGAGAGAGATAGGTTTCAGCTCAATATTAATAACAATTAGAACTCTCCAATTCAGCAAGTATTTATGACATGCAAGGGACTGATAAAAAGCAAAAGGAAAAACAGTTCATCTCCCCCCCATCTCTGGAATTACTGGGGAAGAATATTTATGGAGACAAGTCAATGCA
Organism: Notamacropus eugenii; assembly: GCF_028372415.1. Lineage (NCBI taxonomy): Eukaryota > Metazoa > Chordata > Mammalia > Diprotodontia > Macropodidae > Notamacropus > Notamacropus eugenii. The sequence goes on along the minus strand of NC_092877.1, from coordinate 165,128,883 downwards.
AGATAATTTGAGGAAAGAAAATGAAAAAGTACTAAGTACTTCTTAACCAAGAACTTCTTCACTAAGAACTTCTTAACCCCTGGGCAGTCCGGTAAAACATAGAGATAGATCCCTTCTAAGATTAATGTTCTTAAATAAGTAAAATCAAATAATTGAAATTACGAATGGAAATCAATTATATTAAAATACCATTATCAATTTTTTTTAAACATCATGGACTGGAAGAACTGAAATAAGGGGATTAAAAAAGGCTTCTAGTAGGAAGTAATACCTGAATTGACCTTTGAAAGATGTTGGGGTTCTACGAGGTGGAGTTGAAGGTGTGTGTTTTAGGCATAAGAGAATTTTACCTTTATAGAGAGGTTTAAAATATGGAACATCAAGTTTGGAAAATAGAAAACTGATTAGAACATAGAGTATATAATGGAGATTAATAGGAAAATGCTTCTAGAAAGAAAATCTAGCATCAGATTGTGAAAGATTTTAAATACTAACAGATATTTTTATTTATCCTATAAGCAATGGGAACCCATTAAAGCTTCTTGAGCATCGGTAAATTGTTATTCTTGGATCATGAAACATAAATTTTTGAGCAACAATGATAGGAACTTTCCCACAGAATCAAATGAGATACTGTATATAAAGTGCTTTATGAGTTGTAAAATACCAGATAAATGTTAGTTACTTATTATTGCTTATTATCGTTATTTCTGCTCTTCCCATCTTACATTTGATGGAGTTCAGATAGAATGGCCTGGGAACTATCTTGTTCTTTATCCTTTATGGTATGCATTCAGCAGACTATTGCTCAAGTAGATAATTTTTTTTTTATAGTGAATAAAAGTATTGAGAGGTAAGCACATCTTTTGTGGAATCACTGAACACATCTGCAAGACAATGCCAGAAGCAGTTAGCATGATGATGGTGGTAGAGGTGATGGTAGTTGTTAGGAGGAGAAATAAAAGGAAGACAGTGAGGACGACAACAGTTATAATGACGATGACGCCATATAGGACTGAGTTCTCTATCACTGAGTTTTCAAGCAGACACTAAATGACTGCTGCCAGAAATGTTAAGCACTTTATTTCCAAATTCAGATATAAAACATCTCAACTCTAAGATTCTATGATGATATTGTTTATCATTGTCAACAAACTTTTATTAAGTATCTGCTTTTTTTAAGTTCAGAAAAACAGGTTTTTTGGCTGTCTTTAGCTTTGGGGATTCAGGAAAATTAGGTTCACTGTGTGATAGTTTCCGTAGCTTTCTATTTTTTCCATAGATTCATATCTAGATGAGACTGGGACTGTTGTCCAAAAACATGTATTACAAGTCAAAGTGAATCAGTGGAGTCCTGAATACTCAGGTCAAAAAGGGTCATTCGTAATTGAATCTAATTGGAAAGGATTTATTTCAGAGAGGTAATGGAAGTACTTTTATGAAAGGTTAGTGAATGCATCATCTCTTCTTTATTCCTTTGCTTTTGTCTTCCTGACTCTTTGAAATGAATCAAAACCTTCCTCCTATTCATTTCAATAATAGCTGAGTTGGTAAGATATCTAGATATTGAGCAAAGTTGGCAACCTGCTGAAAGTGAGTTATTTGGGGCTCCCGTAAGTATAATCAGTAGTCTAGCTTTTGACTTTAGCTCCCTCTCCCTACTTGGAGTGGTCAAACTTGGAATATGTTAGTGTCATTAAATGAATCCCTGTTCACTTATTAAATGATCAAATGAGGAAAATAAGAGCTGATATTTGCCCTTGATTGCATTACTGGTATATAGTAGAGTCTCTCAGAAATGATCTCATTCCTCTGAGTGAACAGTACCATTCATTACAGCCTTCATTAAAGGTGCCCAGTGATGATCCAAATAGGTCCCACCCTGTCTGATATATACAGAATAGGAACTTCTCAAACAAAATAAAGCATCTACTGTCTTTAGCTGTTAGTATTGTTTTGCTCACCCTATTGTTATTTATTTTGTCAATTTGGACTGAATAAGATAAATTAGAAATTATATTCTGCCAAATTTAGGAGATAAAATACTTAGATAAGATTTGCAAGAATGTAGTTTTAACTCTGATTCATCTAAGACAATTCTGATTTCTATTTTTCCCCTTATTGTTAAGAGTCATGCCCTGCTTCTAGTAGTCATATCATAATGGCTTAAATTTGGGAGATGACCTAAGAATAATGTTAAAATATACTTCTCCCCCTCTTGACCCTCCATGTTCCATGCTAATTATCCTGCCTCTACCACCAACTAGCTATTTGATCTTGGACAAAATACATCTTTCTATTTTTTTAATGAACCTCAGTTTCCTGATCTATATCATTGGAGAGGTGGAGTAAATGGCGTCTGAGGACCTTTCCAAGTCTAACGTTCTCTGATTCCATGGGTTCACTTGTAAAAATGTGTATGTAATGAAACACAAATCATGCTAGAGTAGAAAGAGTACTGTTTAGAATCAGTATGAATTCTCACTTGCTACTTATACCTATATGATCTTGGGTAACACCCTTAACTTCACTGATCTCACAGATCTCACTGATCTTTTTTAAAAAAAAAGAGTTTGAATTGAATGTTTGCTCATGTTTCTTCTAACTCTTAAGTTCTATAATTCTCAAAGTGGACAATACTTCAAGTCTTTCTAGCAAAACTTATGCTCTCCTAGCAGTCTTGGAGGATACAGATTTGCCTCAGTGATACTACACGTCATTATAGGTCATCAGTCAACAAACATTCATTGAATACTATGTTCTAAAAAAATGAGAATTTTAATTTTAATAAACTTTTTAAATTTAAATTTTTTTTATATTTTAAGTTCTTGTCTTCCTTCCTCCCCACCCTGAACTAGAGAAGGCCACTATTTGACAAAGATAGACAGATAGATGTGTATTTATATGTATGTATATACACAGATGCATATATACATACATGTAAAATGATACTATACATACTTCAATTTTTCTTTCTCTGAGGGTAGATAGAATTTTCCTTTCTCTGAAGGTAGGTAGAATCTTCCTTCATAGGTCCTTTGTTGTTGATTTGAATATTTATAATAATAATAGCTTAATCATTCACAGTTATTCTTTAAGCAGTATGTATCCAGAATTGTATGCAGTTCCTGCATATAACGTTCTCTTGGTTTTGCTCATTTCACTCTCCATTATTTCATGCAAATCTTTCCATGTTTTTCTAAAATCCACCTGCTCATCGCTTCTTACAACACAGTAGTATTCTATCACAATCATATACGAACAACTTATGTAGCCAGTTCTCCAAATGATGGGCATCCCTTCACTTTCCAATTCTTTGCCACTACAAAAAGAGCTGCTATAAATATTTTTGAACATTTGGGTTCTTTTCCTTTTTCCTTGATCACCTTGGGAAATAGACCTAAGAATAGTATTGATGGTTCATAGGTTATACACAGTTTTATAACTCTTTGGGCACAATTCCAAGTTGCTCTCCAAAATGGTTGAATCAGTTCACAGTTCTATCAATAATTTTTCCCAGTTTTATCCCAACTTTTCCACATCTTCTCCAACATTTGTCACTGTCCCCTTCTATCATTTTAGCCAATCTGAGAGTTGTGAAGTGATATCTTAAAGTTGTTGTTATGTACATTTCTCTAATCAGTGATGATTTAGAGCATTTTTTCATATGGTTATGTTATATATAGCTTTGATTTTCTTAATCCAAAATTTCCTGTTCATGTCCTTTGACCATTTTATCAATTGGGGAAAGAAATAATAGACTTTTTCATTTAACAACATGGCACCAAATCCACTTTGGAATCACAGTTATTTCCCCCTCCCCCAATCTCCTTACTGACACAAATACAAATTTTAAATATTTGCATTCATTTTGTGTGTCCTCCAACTGCTATGCAAATAGAACATGATGGTTGTGTTTATAAATTCAAATACATTTGGTATACTAAAACGTGTCACCAAGTACTATTTTATACCAGAGGTACTATTTACATCTTAAAAATTTCCAGCAATTCTATGATAATTTGCTTTATAGCTTACTATGATCTAACAGAGGAGTTACAAGTTCTTTTGAAAGTCTTTTGTATCTGTCCCTAGAAATGTGTAAGCTTAAATGTCAGTATCTAATTTGGAGCAGAAATTAAAGTCCCTTTGCAGCCAATGTAGATGAAATAAATTAACTCGAAGTTCACACAACGATTACCCTCTCCCCAGAGAGCACCAGTCTCCCTCATCCTGAACACATCAAATTCTGTCCTCCTCCTTTCTGAGTAACTTAAGATCATTGAAAGGGAATATAGTGTAATAGATTAGGCACTGAACTTGGAATCAGGAAGATCTGAGTTCAGATCCTTCTTAGACAGTTACTAAAATAGTGGTGTAAGTCACTTAACCTCCCTGACTGCTCACCTGTAAAGTGAGTGGGTTAAAGTCTAGGTCTCTCAGGCTCTTTCCTGCTCTAAATCTATTACGTTATAATCCTATCATCTCAAACTTGGGTGGACTTTCTTCATGATGGATTTCTATTCTGTCTTTTGAAACCTATAATGACACCAAGCCTTTAAAAACATCTGCCCCAGCTGGGAAGTTCCTCTAACCAATCATATGACATTTAGGCTTACACACTTAATGTTTTTATGCATCCCATAACTATTTCTGAAACTGCATTAGTCTAAAGTACAAGTCAGCTTATTGCAGTAATTTTCCTTCCCCCACCCCAGTCAACAGTTTACTTGAAACTTTTCCCACCTATTCTTGAATTATAATTCTTATTTGCTGCCCCTTTTGTTCCCAGTTCCCTTTCTGTCTTTCACTATTTGAATCAGTGCCTTGATTTCAGGACAACTAAGTCTCTTTGATGGTCTAATAAGGTGGAAGATAAAGTTGTTTTTAAAGGCTTTGGTATTTGCTAAGAATTCAAACCTAGAGTAATGATAATTGTGTTCATACTTCCTGGGAATCAGAAGCATTTCTCTCTAGCCAACATTTTGCCCTTATATGGTAGTGTCTATTGCTTCACCCATACATCAGGCCATAATTCCATTTGAATATACTTCTTTATTCTTAATATCAAGGCAGAGAATCTATGGCAAGAAGCCAATGCACACTACATCCCATTAGCCAATCTCTAACTGAAAGTTTTTTGGACCATCTGGTAATAACCCTATTATATAAAAGTTAATTATATTTAGCTCCATCTATTAAATTAGACACGGGAATTTCAAATAAAAACTTTTCCAAGTTTTAATGCTTCCCAGTAGTTTCCTAGACTCATGAATTTACAGATCCGGACAATTCTAATTTAATGATTAATTGTTTTTATCTGAAAAACAGGTCCTAGAATTTAAATCAATTTAATGGATGTCAAAGCTGTTGATTATTCTTGTGATAATAACAACAAAGCACTTTTATATAATTCTATTCTCACAACAAACCTCTGAGACAGGTAATATAAGTATTATTTTCCTGATTTTATAGATGAGGAAGCTAAAATTCTCAAAGGCTAAGTGACTTGTCATAAAGCTAGAATTCTAATACGTCATCCCAAATTGGAGACTAAAAAGAAAGGCACCTAGGACTAAACTTTAGGGAATATGCATTGCCAACAGAATATTATCTTCAACCAGAGATATCAAACTCAAGGCCAAGGGGGCAGTCAGAAGCAGCAAAATTCTCACCAGTTTAAAATATAATTGAGAAATGTTTAAATAAATGAATGAAAATAATATGAATAAATGAAAATATAATACCACATAGATAATCCTGATCTATGGTTTTCTAAGTCAGTATTGACATGTAAAGATCTGTTTCTACTAGACTTCAAGGTCATTGGTCTAAGGTGTGCTTAAACTGAACCAAAGTATTATCTGGCAGCCATAGGATTCCACTCACTTTCCACCAACCTGCCTGTGTGTGTGTGTTCGGGCTTCACTGCTGAAGAAGACCATGCCCTCAGAGAAATGATGACATGTCCTCCTCAGACACTTGACACTCACTCGCTGTGTGACCTTGGGCAAGTCACTTAACCCCAACTGCCTCATCCTGGCACATCTCCAGTCATCCTGATGAATATCTGGTCACTGGATTCAGATGACTCTGGAGGAGAAGTGAGGCTGGTGACCTGCACAGCCCTCCCTCCCTCAAAACAAAAAAGTCAAGTGCAAGTCATGTCATCACTTCTCTGAGGGCATGGTCTTCTTCAGCAATGAAGGACTAACACACCAACCTGCCTTCACAGACACTATCATTTCCCCCAACACTCCACCCTTCTTCCTCCTTTTTTATCAGTTTATCAAGAAGTCTAGCCCCACTTCGCAACAATATCTTGGGGCATTACCTCAATGCATTTTTACAATGTGTGCTAGTTAGGACATCTACAATTCTAAGTATATTTGGCTATATGAGTCACTATTTAGATTCCATCCTTACTACAATAGTGGAAGATTGGGTTTCAACTTCAACTACTTATATTCAAATCTTCTAATTTAAATAAATTTTTAAAGTGTACATATACTGTGTATCACTGTAGGTATTTATAATATACCTAGAAAAATATACTATCCCATACTTCCCTTACTATGCATCCAATATTTTTTTTAAAGACTAAAACTCTTATTTCTTTAAAATTTGGGGGAAGAGTCTAGTCCATTTATTTGGTAGGATTCATCTATCTAACAGTATAGATTAGTCATCAGATTATAGAATTACATAGATTGTCAATTAGAGCAGGAAGGGACCTTCCAAGTAACCTAGTCTAACCACTTCTAACCACAAATGAAAAAATTGAAGTCCACAGAAGTTAAGTGACTTGCCCAAGGTCACACAGGTAGAACATTAGCAAAGCCAAGATTTGAACCCAAGTTTTCTGACTCCAAATGCAACTTTTCACCTAATCCCCCATGCCCATGCCAATTTACATGGGTATCATTTTCCTGCTCTCTCATTTAGTTGCTAATGCAACCTATGCAAGCAGAGATTGAGTACAGGAATCTGCAAGCACAGTTATCAATATAATTTATTGCTACAATGTAAATAGCCCAACATAGGAAAAATGCAATCTTCTATATGCAGTTTAACAAACTGCTATAAATAGTATGGGAATAAATTGTAGCATGGGGATATGAAGTCAATCTGAACTCAGAAGCAATTCATACTCATCCTATAATATTCCTTGGGTGGAATCCAAAGAGAAGCCATTTAAAAATACAATAAAAGCTGGAAAGAAGCTTTACCTCAGATTTTAGCTGCAAAAAGAAATATGGAATAAAAACTTGTGTTTGTTGCTACAGGAGCTAGAAAGGTTTCTAAATTCTAAGTCAAAATATCTCTGATACTCTGTAGGTGGAAAAAGTTTGAAAAGATTTCAAAAGTTGTTGGAATGCAATAGTTTGTTGTTGTAAATCAGTCGGTTTGATTTATTTACCAGGAGAATAGTTTAAAATGGGAATTAGTCATCATTGGCTAGGCCTTCTTTGTATTAGGAGTCTCCAAATGAGATTATTGACATGACCAGCACTTGAGATAAAATGTAAAGGTCAAAAGTCATAATTCCTATCACTTCTTTAAAAAAAAAAAAAAAAGATTTGTTCTACTCTGGGTTGCTCCTAGAAATTGAGATGCAATTTTACATTTCACTAAAATTTATGTTCAGGCTCTATGTTTAAAAAAAAAAATTGTTCCTCTCCAAATGAAGATACTTGACTCAAAGATATAATAGAAGGGCAAGGATGACAGGAAGAGATATACAAAATGATTATATCTGGCATGCATAATTAATACTTTTCACCCACATTGGGTGTAGAGGGAAAAGGATTCCCATTTATGGTTTAGATGATTTCATGGGGAAAATATCTGAGAGTGACAGGAAAAGATCAAGAGGGTGATGAAACAATGGAGAGATAAAATAAAAGCCTAGTATGGGGAAATGGACAAGTGACATTGATGAGTAAGGAAAAAAGTTCAGAAATACCCAGAAATGCTAGCAATGGAAAGCCTTAGTTCAAGCGCCTATTAATTTGAGAACAAAAAAACAAAACCAGAAATGTAGTTGTCTTTCTCTTCCACAGCCCCAAAGGAAACACTCAGACAAATCAAAATGAACACTCTCTTCTGTGTGTATACCTGAAAACATACACTGAAATAGACATAGAGATGTTTAGCAGCCCTGGTTTGAGAAGGTCTCTATCTATTGGGTGAAGTAACATCTGATTGTTATGTGCTTAGAACTGGAAACCCACAGGGCATTATTCCTGATAGCACTGAAACTCCAGAGACAGTAATAGTCTTTGGGTTAAATATAATTATATTTTTATCAATATGATCATAACAACATAATTCAGTCTTACATGGGCCTGTAGGAAGATATCACCTTTGGCCCTCCTTGTAACAAATTCATTTGCTTTTGTATAAGCAACTGTAGATAACTACTTTACAACTTATAAAGCATTTTTCACACAACAACCCTAAGGGTTTGCTATATGCCTGGAGGCAGCCAGGTGGCTAGTGGATAGAATGCTGGGCCAGGAATCAGGAAGACTTGAGTTCAAATTTGCCCTCAGACGTCTACAAGCTGTATGACCTTGGGCAAGGCACTTAATCTCTATTTGGCTTAATCCACTAGATAAGGAAATGGCAAACCACTCCACTATCTTTGCCAAGAAAACTCCATGGACCGTATTAGTGTACTATGGTCTACAGGGTCACAAAGAGTTAGACACAGACTGAAAATGTGCCTGGCACTGTGCTAAGCACAGAGAATACGAAAAGAGACAGTCTGCCCTCAGAGATTTTACATTCTACGGGGTAAGACAACACATAAAAAAGACAACACATGGAAAAGAGGGGGAGGAGAGGAAGTAGACACTTCCTTCAAAACGTGATTTTGAGAAAGGGTCCCTGGGCTTCACCAGACTGCCAAAGGGGTCCATGACACACACAAAAAGGTGAATAAGTTTGGCTTTGTTGTGTGCAGAAAATCCCAAATGTGGCTGTGGCATTGCAGAGACCCTATCCTCTCTCTTTATGGAACTAATAGTCTAGTAGCAGAAATAGTTCAAATTTGGCATGGGTGGCATCCCTGAGGAGCAATGAGAAGGGAAACTCCCTTCTGCTTTTTACAATGACTGGCCCCAAATAATGTAGTTAAATGAGAAATATGTTTAGTAATGTTAGCTTCTTTTTGTGACCACTTAATAAAAAAAAAGTACCTGCAATCTTTCAATTCTAAGTAGTCAAAGTCCATGCAAGCTTTTTAGCTGTCAATCTGGTTAAAAGCTCAGTGTCATCTCTGATTCGTCTCTATGCTCAATGAAGTACCAAGTCCTGTCAATTCTACTCCAGATATCTCTTTGCACCCATCCTTCTTCTATGCTAATTGCCATAGACATGTTCCAAGTCTCATTTCATCTCATCCAGTGTGCTACAATAAACTCCTAACTAGTGTCAAGCCTTCATTTGCTGCCCTCTGCATTCAAACCTATAGAAAGCTCACAGATTATTCTAATTGCCCAGCATTTATATCACTTACATCACCTACTCAGAAATCTTCACTAGATCTCCATTATCTTACAAAGAAAGTCCAAGACACAATGCCATTTCATCCATCTTTTCTGGACTCTTTTCATACTACTTCCCCTCATGTCCTCAATTTTCTATCCAAACTGAATTCTTCACCATTGTAGGAGCAGGCTCCATGCTTTCTCACCTCTGTGTACTTTTTCTCACCCTGGAATTCTAGTTCCTTACATTCCATTTCTGATTATTGAAATTTTCCTGATCAAGACCTACTTTTATAAGTCATTTTCTTTATGAAAACTTTTTTTCATTCTATTCCTTTCTTCCTTCCCCTTGTTCACCTACCAATTGTTCCCTCTTTAGAATTTTCATAGTCCTTTGGGTTATTTAATCACAACTGAGAAAGTTGTTATTAATACATGTACCCCATCATACAGATGAGGAAACTGAAGCTGAGTGATAGTTGCCCAAAGTCACTCAGGTGTTAAATGTCTTGAGTTGAGATCTTCCTGACTCCAGCCCAGGTCATCTGACTAGAGCCAGAGCTTTCCCAACATACTCTGAATGACAATAGCCAGTTGGCAGTGACTAGGGTTTCTACAGAAGGACAGACATTTATACAGATGCTGCTGTGCCAGGGTAGGAGGTATGATATCCCCCAATGTCTAAGTACAGTTAACTTCAAGTCCATGGAAAATGTTACTTCCTTTGGCATTAGTCTTGGACCAAGTGAATGAAAAGAAGACACAGCTAAGATGAGTCTGGAAAGGTGGGAAGGTCTATTTCTCAAGCATGCATATGGTTCACCATAACTGAGTCTTTACTCATAAGAAAGAATCATCACACATTTTGATGCAGTAACTTTTGATCTGAGTGACTCACACACTATCTACCATTCTATCAGAAAAGAGGCCAATTTGATTTCAGTTTGCATGGATATTATTCTTTGATGATTCTACCTCCATATGTGCCTCTGATTTTGTCTGTGTAGCAGACCATAATGGATAGAAAACTGGCCTTGGTGCCAGGAAGATATAAGTTTAATTCTTGCCTTAGATACATCTTGGCCCTATGTTAAACAACGTGGATAAGTTCTGCTTCAGTGCCTGGTCTAGTACAGTGAGACTCACCCATGGTCCATGATAGTATTAGCTTACTAGGAAGGTTTCACATGAAATCAGTCTAGTACTAAGCTAAACCCGAGTCATCACTAGCATGGAGCTAGCCCAAGATACTACACCCTGGGAACAAAAATGCATTGTTCTACTTTCCTGAGGTGACCATAGACCCCATATTTCACTTCTTGATCCTCTGACTTGGAGCCAAACCAACCTCCTGAGAGAGGCTGAACCTGGGTGTTAAGTATTTTATTTGAAAATATTAAAGTCAGTGTAAGCTCACTGTAATGCCCATGATTTGTAAAATAACCTGATTTCTCCCTTTTTTTCCAGCCATATCTTGTAAGTTTATGTTTACACAGCTAAGATTTTTCATTATCTTTCTCTCTACTGTGTCGATACCACTCCATCATTCACAGATACTGGCTACTAAATATTGGCTTATCATCAGCCACTAGCAAATCTATTCAGAAGCAGGGATTTTGTTGGATAGCCTTCTTGGCATTTGAATCATTTCTAGTTAACCACTTGCAGGTGTCTGGGATCATGACCAAGTCGTTGAGGGCACATCTTCTTGAGAAATTGAATTCAAGGTGCCGTGATGTATCTATGACTCACCAGTTGAGTATGTGCCTTTCAGAAAATGACACAATTTTTTAAAAAGTCATCTATGCTTAATATTGCAACACATACATGAGATGCTTTAAAAAATGTGTGTCTTAATCAAAATGAAAAATGCAGTGTAAGTATGTGAGTCTTTCACTGGAAAAAAGCTTTATTTTTAAGTAATAGGTTTCATTTTCCTGCTTAAAATGAAAAAAAAAATTGATTTTTTTAATGAAATAGATATATTTTAAGTCGTATCCTAAATTAAAATAATTTTATGCCTCATCTCCCTTAAGTCTAATCTCAGGCATCAGGTTTAATATGTCCTTTTATTTTTAATGTTTTATAATTGGATGCAGAATTCTAAATTCAAAAAAGTTTCTTGTCAAAGACTATTAATGAACGATGAGATGAAATGCTGTTATTGGGTTCTCTGCTGGTGGTTTTTTAGTTACTTCTCCTTTTTTCTGCACATCAGCTTACTTGACTTCCTTTATTGTGCAGCTCAGGGTGTAAAATTGGTCTACCTCCCATGTGGTTCCTCAAATGCAAATAAAAAAATGAAATATGTTGTATGGAAAAGGGTCACAAAGTTTTCACTTTCAATATAGGTACATTTTCCCGAAACATAAACAAATATTGAAAGTCTGCATCCACTTCAGGGAATTGTGAAATCAATTTACTGTATTACATTTCATAGTTATATAGCCCTAGGCAAGTCAATTAATCTCTGTGAGCCTCAAACTTCTCCTTAGGTTGCACAGTGCAATCTCTGTTAGGAGAATCTCCCACACTGCATGTTCCCTACTTTGATAAAATGTTGCTTTTTCACATACTTGCATATATTTCACTCTAGGTTCAGGTTTGGTCCTTAGACACTTAATATCTATGTGATCCTGGACAAGTCACTTAAGCTTTCTGTACGTCAGCTTTCTCTCCTGTAAGACAATGCTAGACTCAATGACCTTTTAGGTATCTTGTACAGATAAGTTATTCCTTATCTGTCATTCTATGATCTTTGTATATTTATACTGTAATATGGACCTTCAACACATGGGGTAATATTCTGTGGCTGGTTTTGCCCCAGCCCTAGAGTAAAATTCTAGTGAATTCTTTTAGACAAGGTTTAGAAAGGCTCGTTTATAGAGTATTCTCAAAGTGTGATTAACAAAATATCTTCTAAAAAAGTATTCAATGTACAATAAAGCTATCATATGTAAGACAATTTATTCCCTGAACTACAGAAAATGCAGAAGGCTCAAAGAATAACTTAATGGATAGAAAACATTTAATTAACCTTAAACTTGTTATAGTCCCCTGGAAGGTCAAGGTATTGGGGAGGGGGGAAGAGCCACTGCAAGCTCTCTCCATCTTATTTTAAGACAAATTGCTCCCCACCTTTAACCGAACTATTTCCATGCCCCGCTATCTCTCCCAACCCAGCTTCCAATACCTGGAGGCAGAAAAACTTGTTGGCCAAAGGCTTCTACAGCACCTGAATTATGGGCACTTCTTGACATGTGAGTCCCTTTTATCAATTCAGGAAACTTCAGAGAATTCTTCAGAGAAGCTTGTAATCCAATTTCCGCCTTTCTTCTTCATTTCCTCTCCACACCCTCTGAGGTTCTGGGAGTGGGGAGTTGAGGGTAGAGCAGGGACCCACAAATGTTCTTTTCCGTTCCTTTGCTTTTAAGAATTGTGTATGGGCATTGATGAAATACAGTATTATGGTGTAAAGGAAAGGCACCTTCCCCCTCTTCTCAGGAAAAGAATATTTCTCATTAGCTACCTAAGAATTCTGAGAATTAGAAGATCACTTGGTTTCATAAACAGTTTTAGGAGGTAGGGGATTTTAAAGGTGGGGAAAGAAGGAGGGTGGAAATATCAATCATTCATATTTGGAATGGAATACAGAATGCCCTCTGGGAAAATAATTCTAAACATCTCATTGCCTGGAGGGATACCTTTGAAGTGTACCTCAGAATCTCGACTGTCTCTTTTAAAGTGAAGCTTAGACAAAGTAGAAAACTTAACTTTAAAAAATCACTTTTAACAAAAATTACTCTAATTTTTATGAATTTCTAAAATGAGTTGCAAAGTAACAAGTAGAATTCTTTTGCTATGGGAGAAAGAGCAAATTTTTATCTTCTGTTGGTACTCTGTACTTTCTGAGTTGTTTTGGTTGGTTGATTTTGTTTAACTATGTAGGGTGTGTGTGTGTGTGTGTGTGTGTGTGTGTGTGTGTGTGTGTGTGTGTTTGTCTGCCTGTGTGTCTGTCTGCCTTTGTGTCTGTGAATATGTGTGTCTGTATCTGAAACGTGTGCATAGTGGTAGAAAGGCAGAATGAGATGTGGGAGAGGGAAGGAAGGAGGGTTTTTTATTTATTTATATATTTTTTATATTTATAAACACTGCTTTCTTCAGAGCTTAAAGAAAAAAGATCAGATAGCTATCCTGCAAAGCTGACTGTAGACCTCATTAGGAGGCTTAGATGACAGGTGACATCTCATTTTGATAAAATTAAACAGAAAGTCTCCTACAGAAACTCTTGAGGGCATGAGATAGGGAGATGGAGTGAAGGAAGACAAGCCAAATCAGCCATATGTGAAAACATGCATTAAAACACACACAATGCCAATGGTTCTATGCTAGAATATATCTGATACCCTTTGATCTTCTCAGTCCTGGGAGATAGGCACAAGTATTTCTATTTTACAAATAAGGGAAATCAAAGCTTGGTGAGACTTGCAAAAGAGGTGGGGAATTAGAACACATGTTTCTCTTGCCTGCCTCAACTATACCATACTTGCTGTCCATAATGTGAGCTATTAGGTGAATGTAGAAAACCAGGAATCCAAGTTCTTATTCTATATCAAAACACCACACCATAGCCAAAACTCTATGGCACTCCTTCCAGTCTTCTGGAGGTTCTAGAATTTAATCAGACTGCCATCACCACTCTTACACTAAGGCAATGGAAGTTATAAGATGATGCATTGGAATTGCAGAAGAAGCCATCATTTTAGAAAAGGATGCTTAGAGGTAGAGCAAGGGGTTGCCAGGAAGGTAGACCTGGTGGTGCCAAGGCACTGAACACCTAAAAAGGCAGGAATTTTTTTCTAGTAAGGTGCTGCTCCACTTTTACACTTATCTGACATAGATGTGTCTGTAGGCAAGACATTATGAAGAACAAACCAAGAAACTATGAAAATTCATAGAAAACTGCAAGGAAGTGAGAGGAAAGAAGCATGGTACGATGGGATGGAGCCCGTCTCTGATGCCTACCTACCTTTGTGATGTACAGGAAGTTATTAGCTGCCCTAGCTCTTCGTTTCCCCATTTGTACTGGAGAAGCTCTCCATCATCCCCAGGCTCAAAAATAAAATCCTCTGATATTGAAAGTCTTTCATGACCTGTCCCTGCCCCACCTCCCTATCTTTGTAATCATTATGCATCATACACTGTACAATAACATTGACATCCTTGCTCTTCCTCCATCAAGACACTCCATCTCCTGAATCTGGACATTTTTTTCTGGCTGTCCCTCATGACTAGAATGAATTCCCTCCTCTGCCTTTTGGCTCCACTGGCTTCCTTATCATAATATTCTACCTTCTCTGGGAAGTCTTTCCCAATTTTCCCTCAATGCAGTGCCTTTCCTCTGTTGATCTTTTCTACTTTATCCTGTGTATAGCATGTTTGTACATAGTTGTTTGCATGTTTTCTCCTGAATTAGACCGTAAGCTCCAAGAGAGCAGGGACTGCCTTTTGCCTTTCTTTGTATCTCTAGCTCTCAGCACAGTTCCTGGAATGTAATAGGTGATTAATAAATGTTTATTGATTGGCTAATTGATTAGGATTGCCCTAGATGGGCTATGTGGTTTCCTCTAGCTCTAGGTCTTTGATGTGAATTTCAAAAAGAGGGAGAGAGTAAGACCTGAGAAAGATGATGAGAAAACAGAAAAACATTTCAAAATTTCACTAAAGTCACTGTTCCCCTTCTTGATACCTCAAATTCCTTGTCATTTCATTCCTGTCCTAGACCACCTGACCTCCTTTTATGTAGCTGGGAAATTGGGAGTTGGGGTGGTGGTGTGATGAGTGCCAGAATTAGTTAGCTGAAATCTGAATAATACAGTATACAAGGTGCCTAGCATTACCAGTATTCATCAAGCTCCAAGTGGGGCCATGAATATTTTAAGATGTCCACATTAGTTGTTTCTCCACACACCACTGCTCTTACCCTACTAAAGTTTTATTCTCTAAAGTCACTATTTCTTAGGCCTCATCTCCTTTAACTTCCTACAATATGTAGTTCTCAAACTTTGGTTTCTGAATCCCTTTGTCCTCTAAAAAATTATTGAGGACCTTTCTAAGGAGTTTTCCTTTTTGGGGTTATATCTATCAATAATTACCATGTTATACATCAAAGTATTTTCATATTATTACAAAAATAGTTTTAACCTCAGATTCTCTGAAAGGACCTTGAGGACTCCCAGAGTTCTCCATACCACACTTTTGAGAACTGGGGCTCTACATATTAGATACTGTTGACCACTTCCCTTTGAAACTCTCTTCACCATCTTTCATCAACAGATCAGAGACTGAAAGACAGAAGGGACTTTAGAGAACATTGAGTCCAATCCTACATTTTATTGGTAAACTGAGCTCTGGGAAGTGAAGTCACTTTGGAGTTATACAGGTAGTAAATAGAACTGAGGGCTTCCTGACTCCCAAATCCAGTGTTCTACATACTTTCCAAGGGTCAGTAAACTATGGCCAGTCTCCAGCCAGCCAACTTGTTCTTGTACAGCTTAAGAGTTAAGAAGGTTTTTACATTTTCAGAAAAAGTTTTCTTGCATTTTTAAATGTAATAAACATGCTTAAACAGGAGAGATTTGGCTCTTCTCTATTTCACCCCACCCTTGTGTACCATGATGCTACTGAACTAGCAGAGATTTTGCTACTGTAGTTTTGAACTACTCATTAAGTATTTCCTCCTTCTCCCACACACTCAGTACGGGTTTTGTCCTTAGCCCTTTCTCTGTTGATGTTTTGTCTCTGCCAAATATTATTTCTACTTTCACATGTCCCTTTTTTTTCCTCTCCCCCTAGTCCAGACTCTCCTCACTTCTTGCCTGTATGATTGCAACAGCCACCTAATTGGTCTCCCTGTCTCTAGTGTTTTTCCACTTCAATCCACCTTCCGCACAGCCACCAAAGCTCTTTTCCTAAAACACAGGTCTGATCATGTCAATTTTCCCCCTACCCACTATTCAATAACTTCTAGTATTAGCCTATTATGTCTAGGATCAAACACAAACACCTCTCTTTAGCATTTAAAGTTCTTTACAGCCTGGCCCATTCGTATGTTTCTAACCTTAGTATGTATTTTACTTCATCTCTTCAGCTCTCTGGACTCTAACCATATGGACCTAATTGTTCTAGACAATTGACATTCTGAATCTCTAAGTCTTTTTTTTAATTACTTTGTTTTCAGTGTTCTACAGTCATTTCCATATAACTTAAGATTTCTTTTCCCCCTTCCTACCTCTCCTTCCCTCTTCAATCCTCCCTCCCTCCTTGAGATGGCATACAATTTTATATAGGTTCTACGTATACATTCTTATTAAATACATTTTCACCTTAGTCATGTTGCATAGAAGAATTAAAATGAATGGGAGAAATCATAAAACAAACCAAAATGTAAAACAAGAGAAAAATGATCTGCTACATTCTGCAATCAAATTCCATACTTCTTTCTCTGGATGAGGAAGGCATTTTGCTTTAAGAGACCATTGGGAATTTGTTAAGTCCTTGCAATGCAATGAAGTTCTAAATCTACCAGAAAAAATCCTCGCACACTGTGATTGTTGCTGAGTATAAAGTTCTCCTGGTTCTGCTCCTTTCACTCAGCATCAGTTCATATAAGTCTTGCCAGGCCTCTCTGAAGTCTTCCTGTTCATCACTTCTTATAGCACAATAGTATTCTATTACAATCATATACCACAATTTATTCAGCCATTTCCCAATTGATGAGCATCCAGTTGATTTCCAGTTTTTGGCCACGACAAAGAGTGCTGCTATAAATATTTTTGTACATGTAGGACCCTTTCCCATTTTTATGATCTCTTGGGGATACATTCCTAGAAGTGATATTGCTGAGTCAAAGGGTTTGCATATTTTTGTAGCCCTTTGGGCATAGTTCCAAATTGCTCTCCAGAGTGGGTGGATCAGCTCACAGTTCCACCAGCAATGAATTAGTGTTCCAACTCTCCCACATCTCCAACATTTATCATCATCTTGTTTTGTCATGTTAGTCAATCTGATAGGTGTGATGTGGTATCTCAGAGTTGTTTTGATTTACATCTCTCTAATCAATAATGATTTAGAGCATTTTTTCGTATGACTATAGATAGCTTTGATTTCTTCCTCTGAAAACTACCTGTTCATATCCTTTGACCATTTATCAATTGGGGAATGACTTGTATTCTTGTACATTTGGCTCAGTTCTCTACATATTTTAGAAATGAGACCTTTATCATAGACACTAGTTGCAAAAATACTTTCTCGGTTTTCTGCTTCCCTCCTAATCTTGGTTGCACTGGGTTTGTTTGTGCAAAAACTTTCCAATCTAATGTAATCAAAATTATTCATTTTGCATTCCATGATATTTTCTATCTCTTGTTTAGTCAAAAATTCTTTCCTTCTCCATAAATCTGATAAATACACTATTCCTTACTCCACTAATTTGTTTATAGTATCAATCTTTATACCTAGATCATGTACCCATTTGGACTTTATACTTATGTACAGTGTCAGGCATTGGTCTATGCGTAGTTTCCACCATACTGTTATCCAGTTTTCCTAGCAATTTTTGTCAAACAGTGAGTTCTTATCTCAGAAGCTGAGGTCCTCGGGTTTATCAAACAGTAGATTGCTATATTCATTTACTACTGTGTCTTGGGTACCTAACCTATTCCACTGGTCTACACTTCTGTTTCTCAGCCAGTACCACACAGTTTTGATAATTGCTGCTTTATAATACAATTTGAGATCTGGTAGAGCTTGGTCACCTGCCCTAGCATTTCTTTTCATTAGTTTCCTTGATATTTTGGACCTTTTGTTCTTCCAGATGAATTTTGATATTTTTTCTAGCTCTACAAAATAATTATCTGATAGTTTGGTTGGTATGACACTGAATAAGTAAATTAATTTAGGTAGAATTGTCATTTTTATTACATTGGCTTGGCTCACCCACAAGCGACTGATATTTTTCCACTTACTTAGATCTTACTTTGTGTATAGGAAAAGCGTTTTGTAATTGTATTCATATAGTCCCTGGGTTTGTTTTGGCAGGTAGACTCCAAATATTTTATTCTGTGTACCATGGCTTTAAATGGAATTTCTCTTTTTATCTCTTGCTGTTGGACTTTGTTAGTAATATATAGAAATGCAGAAGGCTTGTGTGGGTTCTCTAAGTTTTTTACTGACTAACCATTTCTCATCCTTGAAATGTTCTCCTTCCTCATGTCTGCTTCTGAGTATCTCTGGGGCCCTTCAAGTGTCAACTCAAGTGCTGTCTTCTGCCTTAACTCTTTCCTGATCTCCCCAACCCCCAAGGGATTGTTATTCCTCCCCAATCAGATCATCAGTAAACATTTATTAAGTAGCTACTGTGTTAGTCACTGCACTAAGCACTAGAGATAGAAAAGCAAAAGACCTTCTCTGCTCTCAAGCAGTTTTGCTGCTACAGTTTTAAATTGCTCTTTTGTGTTTTCTCCTGTGAGCTCTTCTCAAGGAGCTCAGTCAAATGGGGCCTTACCTTGTAACTCTTCTATGTAGGAGATAAAGAGTGGATTTGTGATTTCATAAGGATCTCCAGTGAGAAACTCACTCTCTCAATACAGGTCGACATCTTTTCTACAACTTAGAGTCTAAGAGCAAAAATTCTTAACCTGTTTCACATCATGGACCTTTTCAGAATAATGTTTTTAAAGGCATAAAATAAAATACATAAGATTACAAAGGAAATCCATGGTTTTGAAATATACCTATCAATTTTTTTTTTTTACAGTTCACAAGTTCCTGGTTTAAAAAAAATTTTAATCAAGAGTTGTCTAGAGCAAGAATTTTCAGAGTATGATCCAAGCACCACTGGGATCCACTAGAATCTTTCAGGGGGTCTGTGAGATCAAAACTATTTTCATGATAGTACTTAGATGTCATTCCTACTAAATTACTCTTCCCTTTTCCAACTATATAGCTGAAGGAGACCATATTTTGTTAATATGCTTCAACCAAAACAACAGTAAAACAGATTGAATACAAGAGCAGATATGATAATCCAACTATCTTCTAAGTCAGACATTTGACTTAAGAGACTTGCAAATATATGTAAAGCAGTGCATCTCTTCTCACTCATTTTTGTTTTGAAAAATATAGTTACTTTCATTATACTATGGTATTTATGTTAACACATGATGGATTTATTATTATTTTAAAATTAATAAGTAAATATTTTTAAAACTATCAGTTTTCATTTTGAATACATTAGGTATAAATAAAGTTCTTTGGAGTCCAAAATAATTTTGAAGAGTGTAAAGGTGTCAAGAGGCCCCCGAATCTGAAAATTACTAGACTAGAGCAAGGAGAGGTTAAGTGCCTTACCCACAGTCACAAAGCCTGTATATGTGAGAGGCAGAACTGGAGTGCGGGTCTTTCTGATTCGGAAGCCACTCAGTTCACTACATCAAGCTTCCAGTTTATTATGCATGTTTAGTTCATCTTTGTGTCTCCAGTATCTAGCACAGTCCCTTGTACATACTCAGGGTTTAATAAATGTTTGTTGATTGATCTTATTGACTCCTTGGGCTTAATCTCCCACCTGTGGATAACTTTCAAAATCTACATAGTCCCTTCACTCTCATCTTGTACTCTACCCCATCATACGTGTTGGGTTTTTGCTAACTACATCATCCTTCATGTCCTTTGCTGTCTCTGTTCCTTTAATAATTCCACATTTCTTGGTTATCCCTGTTGAGAATCAGCCTATCTCTTAAAACCCAGCTCAAATGCTGTCTCCTTTGTGAAGCCTCATACCTGCCAATGCTCTTGGTGTACACATCTGTTCAAACGCCTGTTGTTTACCACTTGATGTTATAGTTATTAGTTTCATATTGTATCCCCCTATTAGACTTTGACGAAACCATTCAATTGTAGTTTTCCAGTAACTAATAGATAACAGTAGTTTAGTGCTTATTATTTCCTAGGCACTGTGCTAAGTGCTTTATAATATGTCATTTGACACAATAACTTTGGGAGTTAGATGCTATTATCATGCCCATTTTACAGATGAGGAAACTGAGGCAAATAGAGGTTAAGTAACTTGCCACACAGGTCACACAGCTAGTGAGCAGCTGAGGCTGAATTTTAACTCAAGTCTTCTTGACTCCTGACACAGCTCTCTATCCATTGTAACACTAGCTGCCTCAGTACCTCACATACTGCTTTGCATTGATGAAAAATAGACCCTTGATATGTTTGCTGAAGCTTCCAGCCATATCTCTAAAGAAATCCCCTTTTATGAACCACAGTCATGTGTTTCTCATTTTCTGACAAATAGTTCTGCCTTGATGACCTGCTAGAATCTCAGATGCAACATTTTTAAAACTAAAAGATCATGCAAACAGCTACATTTTCTTTTTCTTCTTCATATAGCTTTCTTTTAATTTGTATATTTATAATAGTCAAAATGACTTAGTCACTCAAAGTCGTATCCAAAAGAAATATAGGGAAAACATTAAAGACCCATTATAAGGCACTCATTAAGGTCAAACTTTATATATGTATATGTATCTATCTATCTATCTATCTATCTATCTATCTATCTATCTATACATATATATATACACACACACACACACATACATATTATCAGTATTCTTAAAGTTGTCTTCATTACTAAGATAGTTTGAAAGAAAAATGGACTGAGTTGTATATGATGAGATGATTGTAATAGCTGTGCTTTTGAAAAGAATATAAAAATAATTCCATAATGTATCATTCTTCAAACTTTATTTTCCCTAGCTCTGAATTTTCCTACTGACTTTAATATTTCTCCTAGTACCCCCATTCTCCCAGTCAAAACTGTGGAATTATCTTCAATGCCTCCATTTCCCTGGAATCCTATATTCTATCAGTTAAAAATTTGCCTTTTAAAGTTCTAATTTAATTTAATTTTCTATTATAAAGTCTATTTAAGAAAAACAAGCAAAATTTTAAAAATACAAACAAAATTCTTGCAGAAGTCTTCTTAGTCAAACAACACACATTCCCATTTTGTCCATGTCCGAAAATGTAAGTTTCATTTTGTATCTTGAATTCACTGTCTGTCTTTCAACAGGTGGATAGCATACTTCAGCATTGCTCCTCTGGAACTATGGCTGGTGATTGCATTGAGTAGAGTTCTTAAATCTTTCAAAGTTGTTTGTTTTTACAATGTTGCTATACATTGTTCAAATGCTTCTGTTTACATGAACATTCAAGTCTTCCTGGATTTCTCTGAAAAGAGAAACACCATCACTTTCATCATCTCTTATGGCACAATAGTATTCTATTATATACATATACCATAATTTGTTCAGTCATTCTCCAACTGATGGGTACACATCCTCTTCTTAGTTTCCTGTTCTTTGCAATTACAAAGAGAGCAGCTAGAAAAATTTTGTACATATAGATCCTTTTCCTGTTCCTTTGATTTGGGGGGAGGGGAAAGGGGTAAAGGCCTAATGGTGGTATACCTGTGTCAAACAGTATGTATAGTTTAGTGACTTTGGGTACATGATTCCAAATTGTTTTCTAGAATGGCTGGCTCACTCCATATATACTAGCTCCACTAGTAGTGCTTGAATATGTCTGCTTTACCACAATAGTTCCAGCATTTGTCATTTTCCTTTTTTGTCAGCCATCCCAATATTATGGTCATGAAGTAGAACTTTATTGTTGCCTTAATTTGCTTTTCTCTAAATGTTAGTGATTTGAGATCATCTCTTCTTATGGTTGTTTATTTCTTGAATTACTTTCTTCTCCTTATAATTGTCTGTTTTAGCATTTATCATTTGGGGAATGCAGTTCCTTTTTTGAAAAATAGGGCTATAATTTTATACATTCTAAAATAATCTTATAAACCTCTGGTTTATTAGAGGAATGGTGAAGCTATACACTAAGGCATCTCATGATATCCTTATGTGTAAAGCAGATTGACAAGAATTCAATGTTAGTACATTTGGATAGATTCAGAATTGACTGAATGATTGGTTCAAAGGATAGTGGCTAAAAAGCTAATGTCGTTTTAGAGGGATATGTCTAGTAGAGTGCCATAGGGTACTGTCAAATCCTTTTCTCTTCATTATTTTAATCAATAATTTGGGAAATGATATAGATGATATAAATTTGTGGACATTGTGAAGCAAGCAGGGATAGCTAGGTGATGCAATGGATAGAGTACTAGACTTGAAGTCAGTAAGAATTGAGTTCAAATCCTACCTTGGACATTTACTAGCTTTGGAATCCTGTTCAAATTCATTAGATTGTGTGTGTGTGTGTGTGTGTGTGTGTGTGTGTGTGTGTG
This sequence comes from Notamacropus eugenii, assembly GCF_028372415.1. NCBI lineage: Eukaryota > Metazoa > Chordata > Mammalia > Diprotodontia > Macropodidae > Notamacropus > Notamacropus eugenii. The sequence goes on along the minus strand of NC_092877.1, from coordinate 165,106,017 downwards.
TGTGTGTGTGTGTGTGTGTGTAAAAAATCAATAAGCTGGAAGAATGGGAAGGAGGCACTGAAGTGAATTTTTAAAATATCAATAGATACCAAAACCTATACTTAAGTTCAAAAAATCAGTTAATATTCTAGGAAGCAATTCATTTGAAAAATGGCAAGGAGTTTGAATGGGCTGCACAGTTGATATGAATCAGTGCCAAGGCTAAAGCCATCTTAAACCACACTAAGAAGACAATGTCTAAAACAAGGGAAAATTATGATATGATATACTGCTGTGATCTGATCATTTCAGGCCAAGAAAGCTACTGCAGAACATGAGAAAAAAAGAGAATAGGGAATGCATTTTATAAGTCCACTGAGCTCAACTTCAATTCCTGAAGAAATTCTAGAATTATCATTTAAAAAGTAGTTAGTGAACATCTCAAAAAGGGAAGAAGAGGTTGAAAAAAAAAAACAAGCGTGGCTTCATGAACAACAGGTCCTGACTGACTTGTTAAACTTATGTCCTTTATGGATATGGCTAATAGATTAGTGGATTAGGGAAATGCTCTAAATATACTTAAGTAGATTTTCTCAGAATATTTGACAAAGTCTCATGTTGTTCTTATGAAAAAATAAAGAAGTGTAGGTCAGATGGTAGTAAAGTTACATGTAGAGGGAACTGATTGAATAGATAAACACAAAGGTTAATTATTAATAGTTTATCATCAACTTTCAAAGATTTCTCTATGGGTTAGACCTATGGGTCTAACCTTGATACAGTTTATTTACTTATTTATTTTTTTGCCCATGACTTAGATAAGTGAAATATATTGGATAGTCATGAAATGTGTAGATAATACAAATTTGAAGGGGATACATAGAATGACAAGGTCAGGATCACAAAAGAACTTGGCAGATATGAGCACAGGGGCAAATCTCATGAAATGAAATGAATTAGGGGTAAATATAAAGTCTTATTCTTGTTCAGAAAATCAACTTTATAAGTATAAAATGGGGCAGGCATGGCTAGACTTTAGTTGTCTTAGAAAAGATTTGAGTACTTTAGTAAACTATACACTGAATATGTCAATAATTTTAATATACAAAATGTAATCTTGGGCACATTAAAAAGATAACTGTCTGAGGCTGCCTTGGGAGATAGTGGATCCTTCCTTACTAAAGTGCTTCAGGTTGTAGAGAGGATTCTTGTTCAGATAGTGACTGGGCTGGATGACTTAGAATGTCCATAGATCTGTGAGATTCTATGATTTTTTTTTAAATTCTGAGAGAGACAATGTCAAGCTGGAGGGCATCCAGCCATGAATGCTCAGGATGGTGAAAGCAGTCAACACCACAGTATAAGAGAATTGACATAAGAAACTGGAACACTTAGCCTGAAGAAGAGGTCCATCTAGAAGTGTCTAGAGGTCCATGAGAGTCACCTTGAAAGGCAGTTATGTAGAAAAGAAGATCAAGACATGGACCATTCTATAGAAATGGGTGGAGCTAGATTTGGTTTTATTGTAAGGGGAAAAAATGTGTCCTACTAATTAAGGCTGCCCCAAAATAAAGTCAGTTGCATTGGAAGATTTATCAGTTCCCTACGCTATAGGTCTTCAAGTGGAAGCTATATGAGTATTTATTAGGAATATCCTTGATGGTGTTCATGTTTTGGACTATCCAAACCCCTGTAGGTTCCTTTTCCAACTCTGGGATTTCAGCTGTTTTGGATTCTTCTTCTACAATATCATTACCTTTTCCTGAGCTAATGCAGTAGACCCCGACTTGGTTTTCCTAATTAAGGTTTTCCCCTCCTATGTATCATTCACACTAATACCACATTAATGCACTGCTTTGACTGTGTCAATCACTCTTCTGCTCAAAAACTGTTAACAACGCAAAATTACCAAATTCAATTTTCCTTAGCCTGCTATTTAAGGCCCTCCATAAACTGACTTCAATATACCTTTCCTTTCCAGGGATATATCCCCCACTACTCCTTCACTGCACAGATAACTGTATTTGGTCAAATGGAGCTTCTAGTATACCTTTTTCCAGTTCTGTAATATTCTCCCTAATCAGAATACCCTTGCTCCCATCTTTCCTTAGAGAAATCCTACTAATTTTAGTGTATATGCTTTATACTACCTCACATATATATTATATATTTGGCTAGGTGTTCTGTAAAATTTTTAAGTTCTTTAGAGGTGGGGACTTTCTTGTACATCCTATACAGAGTCTGGCACCTTGTAGGTCCTTATAATTTCATTGAATAAAAAACAGGAGCAAAAGAATAAAATACAAAATAGCAGTCCATAGAGTTTTTAAAGGGTAAGATTCCAAAATATTTGAAATTCATTTGGAAGTGAATAATTGAGAAGTTAAACAGTAAGATCCTGCAACGAAAACACACACACACACACACACACACACACACACACACACACATTAATAGCAATACAGTAGTGCTGTGTCTGGAAGCAGGAAGACCCAAGTTTAAATTCAGCCTCTGACACTTACTAGCTGTGTGACCCTGGGCAAGTCGCTTAACCTCTTCCTGTCTGTTTCCTCAGTTGTAAAATGGAGATAACAGTACCTATCTCACAAGGTTGTCACTAGGATCAAATGAGATAATATTTGTAAAGTGCTTACCACAGTGCCTGACAAATAGTAGGTGTTACATAAGTGTATATTCCCTCCTACTCTGCCAGAAATAATTTTATTGAATTTAACTTACTTAATCTATATCCAACTGATTTCTTCTTTAAAGAGACATCTAAATTGCCATAATCTCCCGCTCCTTCAGATGTGAAACTCCCAGGATCTCAGGTAACATTTGTAGGAATCATTGAACAAGGAAAATATATCTCAAACAACTGCCTACGGTAACATCTTATCCCATTCCTCCAAGTTCATTCATTGCTTCATTACTGGAGTTAAACAAAGTAGCTTGCTCCCTTCTGTCAATATCTTTATTATTTCTCCAAGGAGAAGTCTTAGTCACTTTAGGGTGAGGTTAGAGAAACTATGGACTCTAGGGTTGGCCTCTTTAATCCATTTCCCTAATACCTATTACCCACTTATCTAAGGATTTTAGCAAGAGTTTTGAAAGAAATGTTATTTCTTAATATTTCTAGAGAAACTTTTTTTAAAGGAATTTTTATTCCTCTGTATGGCACATCACTAGAACTAGTAACTTTCACAAAGTAGTTCTTTTAATACACAGTCTTATTATAATGAGATGAGACTTTTACATTTTTTTAATTAACAAACACTTTTCCTCTTTCCCCAAACGATAACAACAACTACAAAAAGATCAAAATCCTCATAACAAATATGCATGGTCAGGCAAAACAGATCCCCAAATTGGCCATGTCCTAAAATGCCTGTCTCCTTCTGCTTGCCTTTCTAGCAGGAGGTAGGGTGCTTCATCTTCACTCCTCAGGAATCATGGCTTATCATTCTATCTATAATAGTTCTTCAGATCAGTTGTTTTTCTAATGAGATCTTTCAGATGGTCTTCTGTTTTTTCTAGTT